>NW_027266868.1:0-105175 GCF_046630445.1 Rutidosis leptorrhynchoides | reverse complement strand
GTCCAATCTGGATTGGATGAATACTTAACTTTTAATTTTCGCTATGTTTAAATTATTAATTTTTAAAGGACGGACCTAGTGCCTTGTATCGGTAAGTAGTAATTCTTTCTTTTCTTGATATTATTTGAATTCAAGTATAGTTTGTACTAGTATATGCGATATATGACTCCAACAAACATAAAACATATTCTTATTTTAAATTCTCTTATATTATGTGTATGTAGGCTAGATAGAAAAATAATATAGATTATCGAACCATCATTGTCTCAAAAGATGACAAGATGTTGGTCTAGTGGTTATCTGGAATTTTCATCCTAGAGGTAATGGGGTCGATGGGGTCGATTCTCCAAAATCACAATTCTTAAAATTATTTGGATTGGAGAAGAAGTGGACTACTCATATCATGTATTTCAAAATCGTTGAATAAAAAAAATAATAAAAAATGACAGAATCATCACAAGTTGTTTTTATACCATATCTCCCTTGCCAATTTTCTTCGAAAAAAACTCAATGTTCCCACACATTTCACATTTGAAACTTGCTCAACAGCTCATCCAAGTTCAGTCTGAAAAAACTCCTCCATCTTTTTCAGTTTGTCCATCTGGGTCCTCAAACTATAGGATTTTGACAATGTCTGCATTTAGGTGAGCTTTTTCTCTGCTACAATATTAAACTTCATACTGTTTGCTTTTGCATTCTTCGTTGTTGCAAAGCTTCTTACACTTCACAAGCCATATCTCATCCAAAACACAAAAACAATAACAAAAAATCCCAATCCTCCTCATCAATCAATATTTTGAACAAGCTTCCTTGTTCGACAAGAAACAGATCAAGCCAAAACGAGAAATCAACATTCCATCATCCACTCTATATCAAGACCCCATTTCAAGCAGAGCCGTCAAATCCAAGTTATTCAGACAATCTGTAACCTTTACTGTTGTTCGAAAGCCAGAAATATACATGTACAGTATAATGCAGTCCGAACATCACTTTAAGACCAAAATAATTGTTCGTGAATGCAAAAACACAAACAGATAGACTAAATAGTGAATTTTCATTTATCAAAGAATGGAGTTTTACAGAAGAATGAACTATTTCCTAAACAAGTTCCAATTTCAACTATCTGGCCATTTCTCTTTCTGTTCTAATGAACTATACTGCCTACATCTGCAAAACTTTTCAACTTCTTTTTTCTTTACTCAGTAAATACACTTATGTCTATAAGTTTGTTCTATGCCTATTATTTATGCTGTACACTTACAATTGACAGTTCAAAACATTCGAACCTTCGGTACTTTTTTCTCGTCTTGTTGGGGGTTCTTTTGGTTTTGGAGGTCTCTATTGATTTGAGGAGGACCAGCCTCTGTGCTCCTGAGCTGTTCATTCTCCATTGCAGTCCAAACAGAATGGATGTGTCGAGAGCGTATATCCGGAGAGCAAGTGCCGAGATGGTCGGTGTTTTGGAAGCCAGCCGACGTTGATGACTAATACCTCCACTCGTTCTTCAGGTATTTGGTCTTTACCATCGTCTCCAGCATCACTGTCGCTTGAACCATCTGAGAAAACAAATAATAACTCTTTCCGTCAATACAATAAAAGTAATTCTGCCGAAAAGTATTAACTATACAAATAAAAGAATTCACAAACATGAAATGAGCAAATATATTTAATACCCTCAACCACATAAGCTATCAAAATAACAGCCACGAATGGTTGTATCAAAAGGTAAAACAAACATACACTAAAAAAAGAGATTCAGAAATGAGATTTACCTCATTTGTGGTCTCTGTTGACTTCACAAATGCATTCCAGGCACCTTTCTTCTCCATATTTGCTCTCGATGGTCTGAAGGCTTCTTCAGGGAGAGCTGCCTCTATATCAAAGAGGCAGTTCTTCAACCACCTCATCAGAGAGAACGGACCCCGCCTCCTCTGGAGCAATATGGTTGCTCTAGTGACCGTGAAGCTGGAATGTGTTTCTTCACTGGTCGTGCCCATGGGTGAATTCATGGGGGAACTTAGAGTCCACGACTCTCAGGCATCGGTAAATGGCCTCTCTAAGTTCCCTTTCATACCGGTTACTATCTTTCAACCAGGCCATGAGTTCTTCAGCGTTCGTCTGATAAGACGACATAACTGAGCCCATATCGTTAGGCGAACTTTCGCCGACGACGTTATGGGGACCCATGGCCAGAGAAAACTAGTAGTTTCTGCCCAAGGAGCCACGGCCTTGAAACTCCATTTGCAGCTCTCTAGCGCCCTTTTCTGCGCTATTTTCGAGATGGAGCTGGAGAAGGTCTGAACTCAGCAGCTTAGTCCTCTATCAACAAAAAGAAAAAGGGCAATTACCGGTAAGACAATAAAAATTATCCTTGTCGACAACAGTAAAAAATAGAGTTTAACTAGAAAACAAAAGAAGGCTCTGAGACAAACCTCACGTATGGTGAAGTTCCCGTACTCATTTCCCTCCAATGCAGCCGTGTTTGTCATTATTTTCAATCCTCAAGATCAACAACTTATTACTTGGCCAAGACAAAGAGATGAAATTGAAGACATGATTTACAAGTACATCCTCAACATTTCTGAAGATGATCGTGTCAATAATATTAAGAATATGACGCAAGAATCTTATTCCTCTATCCCACGGGGCTACAGGAAGTTTACTTAGTGAAGTATATAACTCAATAAGCTCCTCCTGTAACCCCTCATTGGGGCTTTCCAATTTGGCATACCCAGTCAGTTTCTCCGCCCCAGGAACGATCTGCAACATTAGACAAATTTAGTTATTAAGTTATGTCTGCCTTGCAGAATAATGTAACATACAGAAAGAGCAGGGTAAGCTACGAGTAAAAACAAATAACATGAAGAAAAGAGCGAACAGAACTAAATTTTGAACTCAACCATTTCAACTCATACAATCTAGAACCTAACTGATAAAGTGGATCATTTTACCCAAGTCATTATAAGTTCCATCAAATTAAACCCCTTAAAGGAAAAATTCTACATTTCAATTTGATAAACATCACATGACTCAATTATACATTTGCGGAGGATATATCCATGAAAGACAACAGACAGCACCAGGTGTATAAGTTGCATACCTCTGCCTCATGTCCCAGCTCAAACTGCTGGGATAGTGTCTCTGCCAGCTCCCTTTGTTTCTGGGTCCTGCATGCGGCACGCACAGAGTCCCACAGCTGCAATAGAAAGATGATAGTCAGTATATTTTATGTTTTAAGCAAACAGGCCATAAATCTGTGAACAAGATCTGAGCTAGACTTGGGGAAAAAAGCAGAGAAGCTAAGGTTTTCCATTTTAAACACCAACACAAAATAAATTAAGCTACTTTAATGATGATTTGTCGGAAATCCTTTCCCTCTCTCAGTTCTGACCCACATGCAAGTCAAACTCTTCTTCATCGCCCTCTCCCCAAAATGATAACATTCAATTCTTAAACGAATTCAAAAGCTAATAATTTAATGTTAGTCTTCACTAGGTTAATAGACTGATCATTCAGTTGCATGCATACAATTCACAGCAAAATCTACGAATACAAAAAACAATTTAATAGACACGGAAACAGATTAAAGGAGTGAAAGAGAAACATACACATTCTGGTAAATTATCAATTCGATAAAAAACGGAAACAAAATGAACCAAAAACCATGTTCATTTGTTAAATCAATCTTCATGTCTGCATTACATGGGTTAGAAGGGCATGGGAGTGTTGGTGAGATTTTTTCGGTGAGATCGAGGCGGTAATGAGATTGAGACGGAGAAATTGAGAAGAGTGTTGCAGGACTTCCCAAAAACGAAGACATTTATAGCCTAAAATGGGATATTCTAAATGTACTTGTTTTACCAACTTTGCCCTTTCGACTCGCCGCATTCTGATCATGGGCTTCAGGCCGCTTACTAGACTCTCGGTCTTGGGTTTCCATACATTTTACATTTTCTAACGAGCCTCATAGCATAACCAATTTAGAAATATTTTCTTTCGGCCCGAACAGAATGTGATCAACTTAATGTCAACATCTTTTATTCTATATACATGAACTAAATTATGTCAACATTATGAAAATTGAAAACCAACACCTCATTTTGAAAATTGAAAAGCACATGAACTCTCAAAGAAACAAAGGGACATGACAATTGGCAATTCAACTAGAGTTGACCGCATAGTAGACAGATCACAGAACTACTTGAAACCGAAAAGGACAGAAACTTGAGTTACAAGGAACCATACCTCGCGAACATCCTCAAGAAAAACTTCATGCGATCCACCATAGGCCCCGACTGCCAATCTGAAATCAATTATAGCAAAATCCAGAGGTTGAGATTTCATCATTGTCCTCGGCAAACTGCAAATAGCTCTTTCCTTGTCTGCTTCAACAAGTCGACGTAACAGCACACGACATTGTTTCATAACAATGGCGGAAGCAGAAACCTCGACCTTCCTCTTTTTTGCCTTTCCAGAACTTTCTGACAACTTTGAAGCTCGAGCACGCAAGACATCTAGCACTTTAATTACAGCTCTCTGTTTCAGTTGAGAATAGTCCATTAGAATAATAATAAAAAAGAATAAAAATCCACACAACCAGGTTTACAAGTCAACAACAGTGACCAACATTGTATATATGACTGACCACACATGAGAAACGGGTACGATATGTTTTTAAAAGAACCCTGAAGTTTAGCGAAAACTAAGGTTTGCCCCCTCTTGATCTAGAAATTTACTTTCACCCATCAAAGTTAACCTAAGCCGTGACTTCAGAGGGTTATTTAGGAACGTTATCTTGGTGGGTCCACAGGCATCTGACTTGTACACCTCTTGCTTATAGAGTGCTCCAACCGAATCTTTGCCCACTCTGGTGGGGAGTTGCCCAGAGCCTGACCGACACAGTTTCTTATCCGTGACCCCACATTCATAGCCAGCCCTCTGATGGGCTCCAGTGCCTGGGCCCACTCTGCCACATCAGCACATGATTCTTCCACTTCTAGGACAGGTGCATCCATATGGTTTGAAACAAGAATCTTTCTTGTAGCTTCTGCAAGTGCCTGAAGATATTGAAGGTGAAGATACATATCAGCAATGGCATTACTTTTTTCTTAAAACAAAATGCATTTATAAGTAAACCTCTTCAAAAGTTGCAGATAAACTATAGATAGCACCATTCTATTTTGGCAATGCCATGAACGAGCTGAGAATGCAACATGAATGAGGAAAGAAACCAACGACAGCAATTGCTAAACTTATACGATAAGATAATGTAGCTCAAAAAATTTCGGCAGGAAACAAAAGATTAAGATTCATATCCATATCCATTACTTCGAGAATTAAAGAGGACTTTTAACAAAGAGTTGTGTATCTTTGTCAAAAGTTGACCAGAATTTCTGCTATAAGTAACAGCTGTATGTCTGGTTTGGCTAGATTCTGTGATTGTGTCTGTTTCCATTGAGCCATCAACACATGGATTCAAAAGCTCCTCTTCAAGATCCTTCGGTAATAACTGCTCTCTTCATTCCCAAGTTTCATGAAAATGCCACAAGAACTCCAACACCTGGTAAATGTAAAAAGAAAACAATGTCAAGGCACGTATCTCACATTCACATTTACATATCCCTTATGGAATAAAATAATACCACAGAGACAAGTTCTGATATATACCTCATAAAAGTCTCCGACAAGTGCAGGAGGAAGCCGCGAGCACAATAATGTTCCGGCTGGAGGAGACAGCAATCAATCACTAGACGCAGATGATTTTCCATTTTTTGCACATTCGATTGAAACTCCCTAGAGAAAGTTTCCCCGTTTGGAAAATATGTCTGGTGGTCCCTAAATGGGATGTGTGATGAAATCAGCATAGCAGATTTGATGGCTATCAAACAGAAGTCCATAAAACTAATAAGAAACACATTTGAGTCAAGAGTGATACAATGCATCTTCAGGAATCAATTTGAAAGGGACATTGGACATTCACTGAAGATATCTAAGTGCCGAACATAAGCAACTAGTAATGATGATTTCAAAACAACTGATTGCAAATTGAAAAGTTCTAAACTACAGAAAACGGCTGAATGAGATTAACTAAAGCCATAATCTAAAGTAAATTCTCCATCTCACAGTAAATTGACATTTCAAAAAGAAAGAAAAGCTGAAACTGAACCTAAATTTCCTGAAGCAAACTGACAAAACATTTTTGAATTGTGTCTGCTTTCTTTTTACATGGTCACATTTAAGCTGAAACAAACTTTAACAAGTTAGCAAACGTAAGCTGACAGAGACAAACAAAGAAATGAGCTTCGAGACGATAAACAAATGCCAGCAAAATTGAATTTGATTTTGAAAATGTGGTAAAAAAAACCAAGCGAGAAATTCACGAATGCGACGAATGCAGTTAAAAATTTGAAATTTATTTTTTACCTGGAAGTGCAGAACAGCTCTCTTTGTATTCTTCTTCCTCCGTTGGCGGCGGCGCGTTCATATCAAAGTCGGGTCTTTTGATGATCTGCTTGAACTCCAAACACTTTAAGCAGAGCCAGTCTGTTCTTCTTGAAGCATCCTCTTGCTCCATTCCTAAACTAGTATGGAACAATTCCGTATCTTTCAGCAAGTTCCATTTTCTTCATTTGCCAGTACCTTAGCAACCACAACTTTTGGATCACTATCATCCAACCTCCTTGCTACCTACTCATACTACACCAACAGACATAAGATATATATTTTGTCATCATGAAGCTAGTGTTCAATGAATATCCATAAATTTTTCAAAGTAGTATGAAAAATGCTCCAAAAGGGGTTAGTGTGATAATACCTAGCTATAAGGTCGCACTCTCAAAAAAGAGACACCTAAGCAGAAACCAGATAGGTGAATCAGAATGATTACCAAAACACACTACTAAAAAGAAGAAATTAAAGATGAAAATTAGGGTTCCAAAATATATATATATATATATATATAGCTACCATGTAAAGTAAAATATAACGCATATAGAATCATGGCCGCTGACGATTTCATCAAAGTTTGAGCTTTCCAAGGAGAGAATTTTAGGAGGAGAAGAAGAACAAGTTGAAAGACCCATCGTTCTACTACCCGAGCGAAAATCGATGGATTGACTTTTGAGTAAAGTTAATACTCCCTCCATCGATTAAAGTTTAAATATAATTCCATATATACATGTTTTATATACAGAGTTTTTACTTAGGCAAGATAGAAAAATATTATTGATCATCGAACTGTCTCAAAAGATAACAATTAAGATCATCACTAAGTTATTTTTTAACATATTACCTCCGTCAATTGTAGTTTTTCCTATATACACGGGTATATATGTAGATTACTCTCGTATAAATAGAAAGGGATATGTATTACCTTTATAGGTTACTCAAGTGTTTTTAAAAACTGAGGTCTTCACAAGCTTGAATGCCGAAAGCGCATTAGCAAACGGTAATTTACACACATCGTTTGTTCTGTTTAAGTTGTCGACCAATATAACTACTCGGTCTGTTATGTTTTTCTTTTTGCTTGCATTGTTACATTATATCTAGAGATTTACACTTTTAGGATACATCGCTTTAGATGGCTTAGGAATTCTACTTCACAATTTGCAGGCATTTGCTAATTCCAGATATTTGTACTGTCGTCACAAGCTAGCTCTCCACGTAGCGAAGAATATCAATGTTAATGGATGAGCAATAGCAACCGGAAACATCCTTTGGGTGCAACAACAGGTACTTACATAATGACGATGGTCATAAATTTAAGTAGCTTGCCCAGCACGAAATAGAAAAATACTTTAGAAAAAAAAAAAACATTTTCCTTACAGCTGCCTGGTTTTTGCCTCATATGATATTGAAAGATCCCGTAAGGTTCCGTTTGATAAGCTCAAGATCTTTGACTGGACTGGACTAACTAAAAAATTAGTCCATGGACTATTTCTTACATGTAAATTTAATCCCGTGAAACTGATGGATTAGGCTGAATTATAAGATTTTTGACCAGCGTACCCCTGTTATTATCAAAAAATTACAGAAAAACCAATAAGAAAAAAAAAAACCCCTTTCTTCACTCTCCGTCGATTACTCTCATCGCTGCTTCTCAAATCTTCGCTCTCGATCTCTCTTTTTCTCCTTCGATCAAGCTTGTGTTGGATCTCTATCTTAGATCTTCTCAGAAACACAATCTCAGGTTTGTTGATCTTGACTTCAATCTCTGTTAATTTGAATATGAGCTTTATATTTGAATTTGAGTTGTTGCTGCAATTTTCAAGTTTCTAATTAGTTTTGTTTCCTCAACATTCAATACGTGTTTTGAACTTGGATTGATTGCTATGATCACTTTGATGATCAAACTGAAGTTTTCCGTTCTGGATTTTGCTTAATTTTAGTGATTTTTGCTTAATTTTAGTGGCTTTTGTAATGATTTGTTCCTTCCTTTGTTATCATCTCTAAGTTGTTTCTTTGAAAATCGTTCCTTTGCTCACTCAAAGTAGAAATTACTGTTTATTTTCAATTATCCAGCTTACTCGCCATGTATATAGCTGCTCTGTCAAAATTTTGTTTTGTTTAACTGAAGATTACTTATTTGTGAAAATGCCTGTGACTATGAGAAAGAGTTTGTACATGTTTAAATGTTTCCATATCGTGTCTCGATGTATTACTCCCTCCCTTTACCATTGCTATTGAAATTCTATAATGATGTTTTGTGGATTTTGTAGTGGCAATTTTGTTTTTGTCACTTGGTTTGAAGAAAGAGCTCACATCAAAAAAATAAATCTTCAAGTCTGTTGAGATACAATACTAGGATTTTTTTATGGAGAACTCTTCCTCTTGATCGGTGGTACGACTGCTTTAATCGGTGTGCTGACTTTCTTTCCATTAGTATCATTTATCATGTGGAAGTAGCATGAAATAAATGAATGTTTACAATCATTGTTCAATTTTCATATAAGTTGCTTCTAAGAGTGCTCCTGCCTAGTTGTGTCTTTCGAGTTGCTATGTTTTAAGCTATTATTTCTAGCCATTTTGGGTAGCGAGTTAGTGCAATTTTGAATTTGAATGTGGTAGAATATATGTTTACTCTTTACTGGCTAATACCCTTTTCTGTATTTGTTTATGACAGAGTAAATGGCTTACTTCGTAATTCATTTCGGCCGTTGGGTGAAATAAAGACCAACCGGTTAGTTAATGTATGTGCTTCCTGATTTATCACACTTTCTTACTCTTGAGTGAAATAAAATTCAACTGGTTATGAGGATATATCAAGATAAGCCAACAAAAATGAAAGTAAAGAAGACGTCTGCAAAGGTGAAAAGGACCCTATTTTTCATGTTAATCGCCTAAACTCTTATCCTGTATTATGCTAAATGCTGCTTGTGGCCGTAGGCGGTTTACTGGTGTTAGTTTTAGGTTTGAGATTTCATTATCATGATTCATGCTCTTTGTATTAGGCTTAATGCAAGTAGTTTAGTCCTCGGAAAATTTGTGGTTTCTAAGTTGTGATCCATGTAAACTCTTTACTGGTGTTAGTTCTGTAGGTTTGAGATTTCAATTTCATGTTCTTTGTATTCAAAATGAGCTGAAAAGGAAATGACAAAGAAAATGGGTATTTTAGTCATTTATATCTTTTTTTCGAAATTCTGAATTTTTTTTTTAATCTTTTGAAAGTGATATTCTGATTTTAAAAGATTAATCGTAAATAAATGATCATTTGAATAATAATTGTTGATAATTTGATTTCATATACGTAGTATTAAGCAATTATTAGGACCATAAAAAGCTTAAATATAAATATAAGAGTACTTTAGTAATTTAAAACTCATCCCATGCTGTCCGGTCCCTTGCACACCAAACGGTGGACTGAATAAAAATTTCTCAAAGCCAGTCCAATCCACTTGAACTCAATCCAATTCAGTTCAGTTCTGTCCAATTCGTCTATCAAACGGATCCTAAAAGAGCTCATTTGTCGGCCAGGTTTCGTTACGAAATATGCACTAATGTCGATATCTTACTATATCTTCCTCTACATATATATCTCTTTTAATTTTCTTTTTTTAGACAAATATGTCTCTTTTAATTAGTGCCTCAAAAAATGAAGAAATTAATCTGCAATTTCAAGTTCGTAATATTGTTAAATATAGAGTGATGATATGCAAATGAGCTTTGTTTCAAATGATATAGGCCATCTAACCGTACCAGGCTTGTAAAATTGTACGATTGCATAGGAAAAATACCGACGAGTAATTAGGTATGGAGGTAGTAAATTTTTTATTCGGGTTTCAAATGCTTCGGAATGTCTCAATGCATGCATAGACAACATGTATATTCGTTCTTCCCAGCCTGCCTGAACCAATTGATTCGGATTTGTGTGGTTCAAGATTTGTGGAAGTTGAGTTTCATGTCATTTTCCCTCTAACTTTGATTAGCTCCTATATGATCTAAAGTAACGACTTTTCATTTTGGGATTTGTTTATTGGGTTGATGAGCGTTGACTCAGTTTGACTAGTTTAGTTGTGACTTGTTTTGCGTAGATAAGAATATTAACCACAATTAAGTTCGTTGCAATGCCAAAAATACATCGTACATATCAAAAAATTACAAACGATCTACTCGGAAATGTGTATAGATGTTTGTAAACAAACATGGTGCAAGATTTTATGGCAGGAAATAATATTCATTTTGAAGATTGAACTTTAGATCTAGGTCCATTTTTCTTTTTATAATCATGTCAAACAATTCACAATTCACGTGTACTCGAACAAACGAGGAATCTCTCAAGTATATATTGATTTGAGGGAGAGAAATAGTTTTTTCCCCTTTTAATTAATTATTAGTGGTAATTAAATTAATTTACCAACTCATATTTTGTAATTTACCAACTCACTGTTTAATGAGACATAATTATACACATTTCACATCATGATTTTGTATACTGTTAAATATGACTCATGTAAAAAATTTTCCTTAATGATAATAACCATTAATATATTTTAATTACCAACAACTTCTTGCAATTTTTTAATGTTTAAATTTGAGGAATTGATAATAAAGATTCCATTTCCTCTCTCCTGTACGATTCTTTAGAAATTCAATCTCCAATCTTTAAATCAATAGAACCAATATTTAATGGACTCGTTAAATAAACAAATCTTTAATGTACATGTTTACTACAATATACAGTAGTATTTATTTTAATTATATAAAAGATCGCATCATAAAGTCGATAGTTGTATTGTATGCGATTAATAATGGCGGCCTCGAGGAAAATATCTAATCAGAAATCCGTGTTGCAAGGGAAATTTTCATCGAACAAATTAATTCAGAAACTTTGTACTTGTTTCTATTTTGTTCCTTCGAGAAATTAAATTAACATGGATGAAGATGTCGTCGTAGCTCTACAAGTTGTCTTATTAGATCAATGCATGCAATATCTTTAGGACCAATCAATGCTGCAAGCAAAAAAAAAATCAATCTTGTTTTATTTTATTTTTAAGCGAAGCCTAAAATAAAATCAATCTAAAAAAAGACTTACCTTTTAAATTTCCGTACTATGAAGGATACGACTAAGATATGCTTCCACTTTTAAATTATGTATTTCTAAATTTTTTCTTTCGCTTTCCATTTCTATTTTTTATCTACATATATGCTTCAATACTTAATAAAATAATCATATAATAGTTGAGGTCATATGTCCGTTAATTAATTGAGAAAGGGTGTAAGGGTCAGAAAATAAGGTTCGGTTATATACAAACTTCTTTAGTTTTCGTGAGATATTCTTACGAGAGATTCACCGTCTGACAGTGGGCTTGATTGGCGTCAAGGTAAGGCCGCAACCACATAGTCGCCCTTTACTAGACGGTGAACCTCCGTGCTAAGGCTCTCGCGTTGCTGTCGTAGGTTTGAATATTTCTCGTCGTGTTTTTTCACTAATAACCTTACTTCTACTTACCGTTACGTCCCTTGTCCGTCTCTTACTGGTATCAGAACCTTGACTATTATGTGATTATGTCTCTAGGTGTAGTTGCTTATATGTAAGATTTTAGATAAGAAATTGGAAAATGGATATTCTTGAAATATGACATCCTCATCAACGCTCTCAACAATCGATTCCCAATTTGCTATATCTATAGTTCCTAAAAAAATAATTCTACCTCTTCTAAAATAGATTCTCTGTATGAAATAGAATATGTTCCAGGCGATCAGCTTCCTGAAACTACACTTCCCTTAATAAATCCTTATGAAATCTTTACTAAAAGATCGAGCCTCTTTTCCGTTCGAGGCGTTACCCAACTTATAAAATCCTCTTTTCCGTTTGGGGTCCAGTCCAGTAAATTTTCCTCTTGTCAAGTTCCAGCTACTGAGGAAGAACAATTCATATTCCTGAATATCCCAGCAGAATTGCCGTGCCAGTGGCAGCAAGATGGTTACTCGCATCTCCATTTTGGAATGGTTCGAATTGGTCTAACCCTACATGCACGAAAAGGTTTACCAGTTACAGCCAAGATTGCACTTTTAGACTCTCGTCTAAAGCAATACCAACAGGCATGTATTGGGACTATTAAGACGACATTGAATGCAGGAACAGTGTTCGTTACGTTGTTTCCGAACTTCAACGTCTCCTTGAAAGATCCAAATCATTTAAAAGCCTTAAAAGTGCAAGTACAGATTGTAGGAGCACCGATGCAAGAGAAGAGCATGGTTGCAACGCTCCACCACCAGATCGTCTATAGAGTACAAGATCATGCCCTTGATCTTGTCCTACCCTCGTCAGACGAAGCACTCTTCTTAGAAGTATCCTCAGCCTCCCAGGCTCCAAGTTCTATTCAGATTCTCCGGCAAATCTCTAGCGAAGAACTTCTCAAGAAATTACCGGAATCATGGGTGACCAGCTATGAAAAGCTGCACCAATCCATTCACTCTCCAATACAGACGACAGAAGTCAGCTATTCTTCATGCGAAGATGGCACGACGGAGATCAAGTTTGAAAAGCCTAGATCATCCTCCTTTCGGAGGCCTCTATTCACGCAGTTCTCTCCCTGAACCAGAAGGACCATTTAGAGCAGGAAGAATTCAGCCCATCCATTTCCAACGGAACGGACTACCAGTCTATCCTTTCAAGGATGAAGACGACCATTGTTATTTTGACATCTGCTTATGCCCCCATTGTCTCGACGACAACGAAACGCCTGAAGAAACAAGGATCCACAAGCGAAAGCAAAAAGATCCGTTGTATCGACGGTATCTTGAAGGAGATCCATCAGTAAGTCCGTTGGGTGAAACTGGCTATGAATTCATAGTCAGTTACGGAAGTCCTAAAAAGAAAGGAGCAAAAACGAGACCTTACGGTTGCAAGCCTGTAACTCATCTCCCCAAAGAAAAATCAAAGCCTCTAAGCTGCTACACAGAGGTTCTCAGAATTCTCGACGATAGACATAAGCTATCAGAAGCTTGTCACCAACCAGAGTCATATCAACCGGTTCAAGTTCCACAACCAGTCGAAGTCATGATGTTCAGTCCAGAAGATTTCCCTCCACTAACTGATTTAAAAAAGAATGAAGTTGAGCATACGCCGAAAGTTATTGCTACTACGGTTACAGCAGGAGGACCAGAACCAATCTAGCAAGCTGAGAAAGTTTTGAACTGGCAAACAGAGAATGCCATTGCATAAAACCGTATGCTGAAAAGCATTAATATAAAAGTTGACAACTTGGCAGCTAAGCAGTCAATGCAAGCTAATTCTGTGCAGCAGATGATCAATGAGATCCATGCAAGACTAGATGGTCTGCATGTAGAAATGCTTTCTATGGCGCAAAAGATGCTCGTGAACACTAGCAGTTTTAGAAGCAAAGAAACTGAAACGGCTAGTTTGAAGAATCAGTTACGAGACTTATAGAGAAATCTTGATCAGATGAAGCAGCAGCAAGAACCAAGGACAAATGTCGAAACCCCATTGTTTGGGCAATCAGTCCCATGGTATTCAAATTACCAGAGTCCCCAAGGACCATCCAACACTTCTTCTTAATTAGGGTTATTGTCAAAAGACCCTTCGCTAACTTCGAGGTATGGAACAACATCACTCAATCTATTTCTCCCGCAATACAAGGCACAAAGAGCTAAATTACAGAAACAAGCTAGAGAATCACCACCCTCCTATTACCAACCCAAAAAACTTTCATCGTCCCCTTCTAGCCAAGATTCACAAGAAGCCAACCCTATTTACAATAATCCTCCCAAACCTCCCGAAAGATAAAGTGACCTTGGTATGATAGAATTCTCAATGACAAACCTGCTAAACAATTTAGCAGATCAGACCAAGCCAAAAACACCAGACCCACCCAAACAACCAGTTTACCCCCTACAGCCAACCATAATCCCTCACGTAAGCCAAATCATGATTCAAGTATAGAAGATTCTTCTACTGAATCAGATGTTGAATCCAGCTATAGTCTACCTCAGCAATTCATGGCAGGAGATACCTCAAATAATGAATCATATGAAGAAGTTGTTGACACTGATGAGGAAATGTCTCCTCAACAGCAAGTTCCATCGTCTAGACCAGCATCAAGCACGAAACAATATGCTTCCAAAGTTCTAGTCTTTACTTTGGATGATATTCCATATCATAAGTGGAATAATCGACTTGATGAATTTCATGCTTGGTTAACATCAGAAGCTCTATCTGCACCAACTCCAAACGTTATAAGGCAGTTTACTGCTCGGTTTTCAGGAGCTCTTAAAGATTGGTGGATTTCACTTGGTGAATACAGACAACTCATGGTTCTACAAGAATCAATTTCAGTTCTCATGGGAGAATTGCACCGAGAGTTTCTCGGTCAGACAAACCATTTGACCGAAAGAATTTGAGAAGAATTCTTTACAGCTAAATGATCTTGCAAAGCATTTCGAAGCTTAGGCAAAAAGGTTCCATCATCTTGATGGAAATAACAATTCAAACCTGAAGTTTGTCTATCTCTTCTCGATAGACCCTTATCTTAGCCAGGAGGCAGCAGCATACATGAGAGATCAGAAGATAGAAATCAAAGATGCCACTCTTGGTCAAATTCATCAATGTATTCTCAAAGCTCTCGATAAATTATGCAAACAGAAAGAATTCTGATCAGAATTTGTGGATAAGATGAAAGATCTCTCTAAAGTCTGTTCCAGACTAGATCTTTCGATCAAATGCCCCAAATCCAAAACTTCATGCAGTTGCGATACCAGGAAGAAGCGTCATTTTCGAAGATACAAGAAATTCTCTCTTGACAAGTTCCGAAGAAAGAAATTTTTAAGATTTCGAAAGAGGAAATTCTTCAGGAAGAAAATTGGATTTTCTAAGTCTACTCGATGTTTTCTTTGTAGGAAGGAAGGACGTTTTGCAAAAAATTGTCCAAATAAGAGTAAGAAGAAGTCGCAACACTTGGTTCATTCTATCTCAAGTCTGGCTCCAGATTTTGATATCGACCGTCACGATCTTGAATCAATCCTATCCTATGATAGTGACGACATAAATGCTATCTATGGATACTCAGATTCTGAAGACAACTATAGCTCATATTCGGACGACAGAAATGAATGTTACAAGATCGGTAGTCCATAAAAGGAGATTCAAACTCCTCATGTCCCGGTCACCATTTTCGACCCTGAAGGGATCAATGATCCAGTTCATGTAATTGCATTCATAGACACTGGAGCTCATACTTCAATTCTTAATCCTGAAGTTCTATCGACAGACATGTGGCTACCGTTCCAATAGGAATTTAGAGTCGCAAATGTTGGTTCCCTCGTCATTACTCTCAAGTCAAAGTCAGTTATCATCGAGCTCTTTCTAGGATGTCGATTTCAAACTCAAGTTCTTGGATCAAAAGCACCAGGAAAAGATCTAATCCTCGGATGGGATAATTACTTTGCTTTCAAAAGTAATTTTGACATTTCTCTCGAGCCAAGAGGATTAAAATGGAAAAGTCTTTTCAAGTCTTTCACAACGATCCCACGACTTTTCTCCTTTGAACAAGCCATAACCGACGAATTTGAGAAGATTAAGTCAAATTTCATCACTCGATCGTGTGCAGACTCTCATACTGACTTCCTTCAAAAGAATAGTAAACCACTCTGGTTGAATCCAGAGTTTTTTGTCAAGTTGCCGATCAAATCTAATGTGTTGACTACTCCAACGAAAGCCAGTCATGCAGGAATGTCACCTGATCTACTCAAGAAAGCGAATGAAGAATGTGGACAGCTAATCCAACAAGGATTAGTTGCTCTAACGAACTCCCCATGGGCGTGCAAAGCTTTTTATGTCAACAACAGAGCGGAGCAAGCACGAGGCAAGTTACGACTTGTGATTGATTACAAGCCACTGAATGAATTTTTACAAGATGTTAAATTCCCTTTGCCAACGAGAAAATCACTTCCCCAGCACCTCTCAAGAACTATAATCTACTCTACGTTCGACCTCAAGCATGGATTTTGGCAACTAGGAGTTTATCCAGACGAACAGTACAAGACCGCCTTCTGCCTACTCAATCGTCACCTTCAGTGGAAGGTTTTGCCGTTTGGACTCAAAACGGCTCCCTCATTCTTTCAGCAAGCGATGCTCAAGATTTTCAGACCCATTTTTCATACGGCCCTCATCTATATAGATGACATCCTTCTATTCTCTACATCAATTGCAGACCATGTCCAACTTCTCCAACAGTTTCAGTCCATTGGCTAAGGAACTGCTCACTTTTCCAGAAGATAACCTGTCTAAAAGGTAAGTTCAACAGTTCTTAGGTGTCATCAATTACCTCAGCGACTTCGTCCCGAAGTTGTCTAAATTAACTCAGCCACTCAGGAAGATGATAACGAAGAATCCTCCAGCATGGACAAACAAACAAACAGCAACAATCAGATCCCTAAAGCTAGTCATCCAAGAGCTGCCGCCACTTAAGATTCCCTCCACTGGAACGCACATTGTTCAATCAGATGCAAGCGATAAGTATTGAGGAGCAGTACTTCTCGAGGAAGTTGATAACAAATGACCGATATGTGGATACAAAAGCGATCGCTTCAAAGATTCGGAAATGCATTATCATTCCACGTTTAAGGAGATCCTCACAGTCAAAAGAATCATAGAGAAATTTGAATTCCACCTAATTGGTCATAAGTTTAAGGTCGAAATGGATATGTATTCCTTTCCAAGGATGCTACAGTTCAAACAAAAAGTGGTTCCACATCAGCAGCTATTACGCTGGAGTGAATGATCCTCGAAATATGACTTCATATCAGTCTATTTAAAGGGAACGAAAAACTATCTAGAGGACATGCTCAGCCGAAAACCGATAACTCTCATCAACCCGGTCAATCTCATAATGTCTATAGAAGAAATCTCTTCTTCTTCTGTCCAGTCATCATCATCCAACCCAGGACAGTCCAGTTCTTCAAGTATTTATGACTTTGAAAATAATCTTCCTAATGATGCCAAAGAACTCATCCATTCTGAAATCCTTCTTCAAAAGGCCAAACACAAAATCTTTTGGTATCAATCCATGATCCTCCAAGACTTTGGTCCCCATAATGATTTTATTAGTCCCTTAGGTATTCACCCGAACTACCCTTTTGCTCATCTCTTCCATTTCAGAAATCTTAACATGCCAGAAGAAGTTATGTGCTTCCTTTGGTACCTATGTTCCATTTATACGATAGGTGTTCACTTTGATATCCCTACTATCTACCAAGACACCTCTAATACCAATCCAAAAGGATTCCTAGGAAGCCTTGCTACTTTTCTCACATGGTTCCAACCTCTAGTCACGTGGAACAAAAGATTTGTCAGATCAGCAAAGAATGTGATGCCAACTCTCACTTCGAAGAAGCTGAAGAAAGAATACCCGGAAAGCACGTCTTATTGGCATCCTCATTCAATTTGGTTCTTTCATCGACCGATCAACATTAACCCAAGCTCAAAGAAGGTCTATGCAATGCCAACTGTTCGACTGTATAAAGATTACCGTCATGGGATCACTCCTTCAGTAAATCCGCCCGATCAAGAAATCTATGAAGATTTTCAAGCAGAATCGTTTCGTTTAAATCACACCAGGCAGACTTTCCTCATCCCATATAAGAATCATTGGCAATACTATCCGTTTGAGTATCAGCAAAATCTAGATGACGACCTCTTGGCATTTCAAGAAAATGAGAAGATGATAAGACAGGTTCAGCAAGATCAGCAGTCTCGGTAGCAAAGTCAAAGTCCGGCCCAGTACGATCTAAACGACTCATTACCAGGCTACTCACAGGATCCATAAGACAATGTTATGACAGATTGGGAACTCGAAGTTCTTATGGCCCAAGGATTGGATCTAAATAGCGCAGCAGGCCCAAGTCCAACAAAACAATCTCATACAAGCCCAAGTTATTCAAGCCCAAGCCCTGATTGTCCAAGAGATTCGTTTGGGGTCTATGAGTTTGGATGCTGTCAATATCATATCAATGAGTTCGAGATGAACCACTAAGTCAAAGGAGAAGATGACGTGATGTCACGACAGGATGGTATTATGTCTTTATGTATAGTTATTGAGTAGCATGTGAAATTATTATTGTTTACTATTTTAAAAGATAGCGGCTGCGTCCACATATTTAACTTTTGCAGAGTTTTGTGGGTCTGTCCACGACTTTTGCAACTTGTTTTCTTATAAATAATTGCACCAGTAGATATCACTAGCAACAGTAGTGATCGCTAGTAGAATCACGATTTATTTCCTATTAGTTCTGTGGGATTTTCTTATCCTAGCTGTCGGATCCAAAACACTATAAATATATGTGTATTAGCTGAAGAAAGGGTAGAACGGAATAACTCCACTCCTCCCTCTCTCTAAATAAAATTATGTCTTTCTAAATCTTTTCTTCCACTTTCCATTTTCATTTTTAGTCTGCATATATGCTTCAATACTTAGTAGAATAATCATATAATAGTTGAGGTCCTATGTCCGCTAATTGATTGATAAATGGTGTAAAGGTCAGAAAGTAAGGTTCGGTTATATACAAACCTCTTTAGTTTTCGTGAGACATTCTTACGAGAAATTCACCGTCTGGCAGTGGGCTTGATTGGCGTCAAGGCAAGGCCGCAGCCACATAGTCGCCCTTTACTAGACGGTGAACCTCCATGCTAAGGCTCTCGCGTTGCTGTCGTAGGTTTGAATATTTATCGTAATGTTTTTTCATAATAATCTTACTTCTACTTACCGTTACGTCCCTTGTCCGTCTCTTACTGATATCAGAGCATATCTAAATCTTTCTAACAAAGCTCTCTAAAATACTTTTTTAATACTATCTTCAATTAACTGACGCATTTTTTATATAAATATCTGACACTATTTATATTAAAAATACGACAGTTAATTAGTGACGGAGAAATAATTTTAATACTTTTGGCTAAGCTAATTTATATTATAATCACTGTCGCAATTAATTAACTTGTGTATTATAAATACAGAATCTCCAAGTTTTTGGTGCACAATCTTCCTAGTGTCGAACGCAATTTACGATATCTACTGAAAATCCCAGGTGATCTGAATACTTTACTACCAGGTCCCTATAAAAACAATTTCTTTTTTTTTTTTTTTTTGCATTCTAACGTGTTTGTCTTTGTCTCATTCAAAGACTTCGGAGTCCACTAAAACTGCCAAGATAGACACAACACAAGACGCTTTGCTTCTAGAGAGAGATGCCATAGTCAAAACAGTACTGTTATAGAGTTGGTTGAACCCTATTTAATTAATTGACTGGTCTGCTTCTAATTGTTTGACTTTGGAAAACTATCTTAAAAAGTCTCATCCTCAGTCGCATCACCACCAAATTATCTCATTTAGATAATATCAAAACTCTTTTATTCAGGTTCGGAAACAAAATAATACATCAATGTCTAGCTTCTTTCAATAAAAAAATCATTTTGGTAAGCAAAAATTTCAACTTTTTATAATAAAAAAAAGCAATCATAGTTTACTTGTTACAATTGATTTTCTACTACTTGGGGTTTATTTTCTCTCTGCTGTTGAACTGATTTTGCTTCCTAAAGTGTGGGATTTCTCATTTCTAGAAATTCTTTATGCAAGGAAACTTTTGCTCTCTGAGTTTGCATACAATGAAGTGTTTTCTCCATTTCAAGGGGAAAAACAAAGGCAAGGAAGAACAAAAACAACGACAAAGATCAGCTCCGGACTTGAAATCGACTTTTAAATCATTTTCATCTGAAGATTTTTCTGGGTCTGGAACTGATCACAGGATATTTAAATCTACATGTTCTTTGAACTCTCCTCGTGGCATACCAGAATTGTATGAAGAAAATGCTCATAATTTGCGAATCTTTACTTACTCAGAGCTCAGACATGCCACACACGATTTCAATCGGATGCTTAAGCTCGGAGAAGGTGGATTTGGTTCTGTTTATAAAGGTTCTATTAGACCTCCTGATGGGAAACCAGGTGAATCCATATCTGTTGCCATTAAAAAGCTTAACAAAGATGGGTTACAGGTAATTAATGGTTTCTTAAAAATCCCATCACAATACTCTTCATTTTGTAATATGAAGGATTTGAATTTATGGATAATTAATATTGATTTTGTGACACCAGGGTCATAAGCAATGGTTGGCAGAAGTTCAATTCCTTGGTGTGGTGAAGCATCCAAACCTAGTTAAACTCATTGGCTACTGTTCTGTAGATGGAGAAAGGGGAATCCAACTTTTACTTGTATACGAGTTCATGCCGAACAAGAGCTTAGAAGATCATCTTTTCAATAGGGCACATCCAGCTCTTCCTTGGAATGCAAGATTGCAGATTCTACTCGGATCAGCTCAAGGATTAGCTTATCTCCACCAAGGACTAGAAGTTCAGGTGCTATTTCTTTCTACGCCATTCGTTTTCCATTTACCATTCTAATTCTATGCTCCTTTGTTAATCTTTCTAATAATGTTTGAAGGTCATATATCGTGATTTCAAAACATCCAATGTGTTATTGGATGAAAATTTCGAGCCAAAGCTTTCAGACTTTGGACTTGCAAGGGAAGGGCCCATGGCTGGACTCACTCATGTTTCAACAGCGGTAATAATATTATTAATGTTTGCCCTTTTCTAGTTTTTCATAGATTTGATTCATTCTTTACCTTAGAATTTGTTTGATGTGATTTAGGTTGTGGGGACATACGGTTATGCTGCGCCAGATTACATCGAGACAGGACATCTGACAACAAAAAGTGATGTGTGGAGTTTTGGTGTGGTAATGTACGAGGTCCTTACAGGAAGAAGGTCACTCGAAAGAAATCGGCAGAGATCGGAACAAAAACTTCTAGACTGGGTCAAACACTTTCCTGCTGACAGTAAAAGGTTCAGTTCAATCATTGATCCACGCCTAGAAAACCAGTATTCTATCCGTGCAGCATGCGAAATCGCGAAGTTGGCAGACAGTTGCTTGGTTAAAAGTGCCAAGAGTCGACCAGACATGAATTTGGTGGTAGAGAGCTTGAAGAATATAATATTGCAGGATTCTAACGAAGAAGGACGTCTTAGCTCTGATGAGAAGAGTTGTGAGCCTCTCTTGGATGATAATCTTGTGGAGCAAGTAATCAAGGATAGCGAGAGACAACAACCATCTGAGTCTTGGAAGAGACGGATGGCTCATTTGGCCAAATTGGGGGAACAAGTGGAAGATGCAAGTACAAAAAAGCTTATGATTATGCAGCGAGCCAAAGTAGGTTGAAAAGTTTAGATTTGTGATTCTTGTTTATGTGTAAACTTAGTATGTTAGTAATGTTTAGAAGGAAAATTGTCAATTTCGGTCCAGTATGGATTCGGCGTGATATGAAAACAAAAGGTCTAATTTGGAAATTTGAACCATTAAACTTGCGGTTCACTTTTCATCATATAATAACTAGTGCAATAGCTATTGATGATCAAATTCTGTTTGCTTGTGAAAGAAAGAAAAACAAATTTCTACACTTTTATCAGAGTTCGAAACCATGTCTGGTTCACTTTAACCTTTTTCTTTGTCCAGAGTTTTGTGTTTCTTTGGTTCAGATCACTTGCTGGGAGATTGTGAAATCAAAATCCAGTTAAGTGGACAAATGAAAGTAAAGAACTACATCCATCAATAGTCTAAAATAGAAATATCCAATTACAAACAACTCAAGTTCACTGAAAATCTTAAAAGTACTTGGCAAATGCTACTACAAACCAGTACTGAAAGAGGGAAATTGTCTTTGGAAATAATTAACTAGAACATAATCCGACCATGCAGACATTTCTGAAAATTTGACGTTCCCCGAGGGAATGAGTTTCTCTACTACAATGAGTTAATGTATGAGCATCGTCTTTTCTTGTCAAGGAAGAAAATCTGACAGTTGCTTTCATAAAATATACAAAGAGTTGCAAAGGGAATTCAAGTCTTGATTCAAAATGAACTTAACTAGAGAAATACTAGTTGAGCATCAATACTAATTTTTTACATTTCCATGTAAAGCACTATGTTATAAATTTTTTTTTTCAAGAATTAAGAAATGTAAATGTAAATTCAAAATAAAAATAAAAATGTTAGCATAGATTATCTATAACTTCAAATAGAATAGAGACATCCAAAAAAAATTGGATCAAAGAGTGTAGAGATTAGCGACATCTTGTCACGACCCGAAAAACATCCTAGCCGTGACCGATATCTTAACCTCCTCAACCCGAGATTAAGACCAGCCTAATTATGATTTTCCAATCTCACAAGTTTTATTATTTAAATGATTCAGTTTATTACAATAATTTACATCAAAATCTTATTAAACCAATATGGAGTAAATTCTAATGATAGATTAATGAAATGAATATACATCACTTTAAGAAATTGAACATGACGCTCCTTGCGCTTCCTCAGACCGCTTAATCTATGCACTGCAAAGAAAAATAATATAGTATTTGGGTGAGTGACAACGCACTCAGTAAGTACCAAATACAAAATATAGTAATATAAAGGTAGACTAACAATCGGTACATCCAAAGAAGTTTCAAAACCAATTAAAAGATTTTGAAACCTTATTTATTCGGAACACGGAGTGAATATATTTATACTCCTGACAATATCCCATCATAGGTTATAATTCATAAATTAAAATCCGCTTAAAGACAAGGGTTTATTGATTTAAAATCCAAACCAGCTAAACTGGTTTTTATCAAATCATGAGTGAGTAAAACCGAAGTGGTTTATTAATCTAATTAAAACACCGACATTTAACCCGATCGGTCGGGTGACACGTGGTACCTAGATCATGTTTAGGTACAAGTAACGATACATCACCGCGTCTTTTGGCTTAGGTGCGTAACCATTGGCCTCACCGTCGGCCCCTCATCGTTACGAAAACCGTAACGACCCGTCTCCACGTCTTTTGGCTTTAGTTAGCACAAAGCCAACCTCGGCCTCACCGTGGGCCCGTCCTCGTTACAAAAAATGTCACTCTAGAAATGACAGGAACCCAAAACTAAATAATTCTTTTATAATCTCGGTCTACGGCCGTAACCTACACATGTGCCAATAGGAAGTATTTATACTTCCGTTCAATAAATCATCTCGACATCAATTTCTCAAAACCATAACTATAATCGATTTTCAATCATTTATATGAAAATCATTTACATAGATAACCTCCTATTTACTTCCCCATATCATTTATCAAATTGTTTCTTTAATTAACAAATGTCCAGAATCACAACTCAACCACCAATTTAATCAAATCAAACTCGAAGCATCATTTCTAGAATCAAATCAAGATACGACGATTAATTGCGAAGAGTCACCCTCACACATATATTTTCAACTCAATTTCTATAAACATATAGAAATATTTATTCATAGCTACCAATTATGGACCTACGGCTTATTAGAAACCGTTATACTAGCATATAATGTATCGGGTACTTACCTCTCCTCCGACGCACCTCCTACCCTGAACAAACACACGCGAATGAAAGCTCGAACTCAATTTTTGACCTATTCAAGGACAAAGACTATCAATTTAATAATCTAACATAGAGCCGATTTATAGCTAGTCGATTTCCCAAAATCTTTTATTTTCAACGAGATTACATACCAATGAGTATACAATAACGAGCAAGATAAAATCAATTTGCAAAGCAATATATTATTGGCATTTTCAATATCCAAGTTTTTTTTTTTTTATATGCACCTAACTGTCAATTTAATTTAATTTAAATTTTTCTTGCAAATTTGTCTCTTGCAAAGATCACTATATCTACATTAAAACTAATCCAATCAGATGTAGTCTTAAAAATAAAAAGAAACAGGACAACGATCAATACATGCCAAGATTTAAAAACCACTTCATCTCTTACTATGTACAGCTTGACAGTGATCAAAGGATTGATGTATGGGGAAAACAAAATAATTAATTAAAGAGTTTGCATTGATGGTTAGGAAAGATTAGAATCACAAACTTAACTTACTGGAATATTGTTTCCCAGAATTCTTTTTGACTTCCCTCTTTACTCAGAATCCAAATTCACAATTGCTCAATCTAACATCAACAACAAGTCTCCCCAAAGCTTTTGGTTCTCACAACCCGACTCATCCCTTTCTCTTTATTTTTTTATTTTTCCCTCTTTCTAAAAGTGTACCGACAAACCACTAGCAAAAAGAAATCAACTGGAAGTTTTAATTAATTTGCATTCCAGGTGTTCCTATCTCAGCCATTTCAAACATGCAAAGGTTTTTAATTTTCCACTAATCTCCCTAAACTTTATTTACTTTGTCAAATATTACCTACATTAATAAATTTCATCTAATGTTTTATTTTATTTTATTTTTCACTCCATCATTACAATTTAATTATTTACCTACTAATGTATGCCAAGTTGAATCCTAAAATCTAATCACCCATATTGCTTACATAATTAAAGTTTAATTTTATCCTAACTTATTCTGGGTGTAACACATCTAATGCTCTACAATCGGATTCTTTCTGGAACGATTTCTCCTATTATAGATTTTGAGTTCTAGATCAAGTGTTAGTAGGAACATAACAAACAATGTAGTGTACTCAACTGTTCCTAAATTCTGTATTGATGCTTTACTTTTCTATCCATTACAGATTTCAATCTCAAGCACAGAGCAAAATATGTATATATGATTGACAATATAAAGCGAAGCCAAAAAAATTGCATCTCCACATATACTAATACATTCTATTTCAGAACAGGGTCCTAGGGGAAGCAGTGACAATATCATCCCCACGAGAATCACAAACGAAACCATTGATGAGACGACAGAGGAAAACCTGTTTTGTCCGGAGAGCTTCGTGGCTGGCTAAAATAACCGAAATGACGGTAAAATCAGTTTGGCCGGCCATTGGCAAAGAAACTTATATCAGAAGAAAAGAAACTGAAACCAAAAAATATACAGAACATGAAACCTTAACATGCTATGATCAGTGTTTCAAAATAATCATTATGAATACAACTAGCTCTTAATCCCCAAGTCAGTGTTTAACTTGATTTCATCTGCCAAACTTTGTCCATTCATCATAATGGTTTGGTTTTAAACAGACTTTTAGACAATGCAAAAAACATGGATTGGAGAAGAAATAATAAAGTTCAAGTCGAGGAAGAAGGTGCCAGTACCCAGTTGTCACCTTTAGACTCAGCCGGAGCCCTTCGAGCAGGCCTGTACGACTTAAGCACACGAGCACGCAAAATGAAGTCCTGCAAATCAAGGGCGAGAGCCATGCTCATCGTCCCGTAACACTAGACCAGACCCTGAATCAAATTCAAATGTCCTTCAATAAAAAAAGTTGCAT
This sequence comes from Rutidosis leptorrhynchoides, assembly GCF_046630445.1. Taxonomy (NCBI): domain Eukaryota; kingdom Viridiplantae; phylum Streptophyta; class Magnoliopsida; order Asterales; family Asteraceae; genus Rutidosis; species Rutidosis leptorrhynchoides. Next base: position 79,353 of record NW_027266868.1, on the reverse strand, counting down.
CCATCATCAAACACCCAACGAATGAATTCTTATGTCCATGACATCTCATAAACCTATATTTATGCTAAACCAATTCTGTTAACAAATGAAGCTTAAGTTAGTCTGCGTATCTCTATCACTTTCTTTAGCTCAGTTTTTCAATTTCCCTTTAACCAAACAGATAATTGTTCGGATTTCTTGTTGACAGTAGTGAAAAATGCAGATTTTGGTGAGGAAATAGTGTAGAAAGTGGGTTTTCAAAGGGGTTTTGTGTTTGGTTTGGTTTTGCCTTTTATAGTTTATGGTGTTTGGATGAATTTAAGTGTTGTTTGTGGTAGATTTCTGTAGTTAATGCAAGCAAAAACGAAATTAAACTTAACAGAAAGACAACAAAAGCTCACCCAACTTATATCTGCCTGTTCTTCTTCTTCTTCTTCTTTTTCAATATAAAGCATACAAAAAATACATCAATGGCTTAGATGATTGACAAGTTTTTAATCAAATGATCCACAATTAGACAACAATTATGGATACTACAACACACAAACTTCCTAATACATGAAAGATAGTCAACATAAACAGCTTAAAAACCAGTTTAAAGTGTTAAATACGTCATTCTCTGTATCCTGCTTTAACAGAGCAAACTGGTCCCTGCAAAAATACAAAGTGGCAGAGTGGTCCCTGACTTTTATGACAGTCCACTCCAGTCCCTGCGTCCCTAGCTTCAAGCAGCATCCTGGCTTCGAAACTCAGCATTCTCGCCACACTCTTCTTCATCAACAAACATCATTCCTGGATCCTCAAAACAAACCCTTCCAACATCTCCTCCTTTGTGAGAAGGATCCAGCATCCCAATCAAGTTCCTTAAAAACTCAAACCTGGTTCTTACAAAAGGTTTTGTGAACAAATCTGCAATTTGATGAACAGAAGAGCAAAAAGCCAACTTCACTTCTTTTGCAGCAACAATCTCCCTCACATAGTGATACTTCAACTTGATATGTTTGGTTCTTTTGTGAAACACCGAATTTTCAGCCATGGCAATAGCAGCTTTTGAGTCACAATACAACACAACATCTTCTTTCTTCAATTCTCCAAGATCATACATGATTTTCTTCACCCACACAATTTGCCTAGTAGCTGCATTCATAGATACATATTCTGCTTCACCGGTAGATTGAGCAACAACTTTTTGCCTTTTAGACTCCCATGAAAATACACCTGAGCCCAAACTCAAGCAATAACCAGTCCTGCTTTTCTCCATTATGTCTCCTCCCAGCGTGGAGTCACAAAATGCCATCAAGTCTCCATCACCAGCTTTAGCATACCAAATTCCATGACCAGCAGTACCACTAACATATCTCAGAATTCTCTTTGCACACATCATATGCATTGAGGAAGGATATTTCATATCAGAGGCACACATATTCACTCCAAACACAATATCAAGTCGGGATGCACAAAGATAAAGTAAGGAACCAATAATACTTCTATACAAAGAACTATCAGTGGCAGCTTTACAAGAAGAGAGTTCTACAGGTTTTATACCTGCTTCAACTGGTGTTGTTATTGGCTTGCATTGATCCATTTGAAACTTCTTCAAAATTTCAGCAGCAAATTTCTTCTGAGAAACAAAATTTCCATCTTCATTTTGCTCAACTTCCAAACTAAGAAAATACTTCATTAAGCCAAGATCAGCCATCTCAAATTCACTGAACATGAGGGATTTGAACTCTTCAATCAGCTTCTCATTAGTTCCAGTAATCAACAAGTCATCAACATACATGGAACAAATAAGCTTTTCACCGTTGGCAACTTTAACATACAAAGTCGCCTCATTCATGCTTCTCACAAAGCCATGTTGCAAAAAGAAGCTATCAATTCTGTTGTACCACGCTCTCGGAGCCTGCTTTAGCCCATAAAGAGCTTTAGAAAGTTTGTAAACTTTCTCCTCCTGGTCTGAAATCTCATAACCCTTAGGTTGAGAGACATAAACTTCTTCTTCGAGAATGCCATTGAGAAAAGCACTCTTAACATCCATGTGGTGAATTTTCCAGCCCTTTTGAGCCGACAAAGCAATCAACAACCTCACTGTTTCCAATCGAACAACTGGAGCAAAAGTTTCTTCATAGTCAATGCCATATTTTTTAGCATATCCCTGCACAACCAGCCTTGCTTTATGCCTGCTTACACTTCCATCGGCATTCAACCTTGTTTTGAAAATCCACTTCACACCAATAACATCAACATTCTCAGGTTTATCAACAAGAGTCCAGGTCTGGTTCTTTTCAATTTGCCGCAATTCTTCGTCCATAGCAATTTTCCAGTAAGATTGTTTAAGAGCTTCCTTGAAATTTCTTGGCTCGCCAGTAGCCATGTGGGCCATTCCACTGCTTTCACCACTTTCAGCATCATTATACAGCGAAGAAACCCTCCTTGTTCGCAAGACAGGTGACTCATTTGAAGCTATAGAACTGGGTTCACCAGAATTTTCAGAAATTTGAGGCGAATTCTGAAAATTTTCTACAGAATTTTCTGGTGTTGGAAAGTGAACTTGTAAGGGCTGTACATCAACATTAGAAGTTGTATTTTCTCCACCAAATTCAGGAAGTGCCAACAATTCTTCTCCACCAACAGAATCTCCATGTACCTCATCATGTACACTTTGACTCATTGAAGGCATTTCATGTTGTGGGGCAAAATCATCATTCATAGGCTTCTTCTCTTTCTAATCCCACATACTCTCCTCATCAATTCTAACATCTCTGGAAATTAGAATTTTCTGAGAAATAGGATCAAAAATCCTGTAATGAGCAATAGAATCTGTAGAATAACCCATCAAAACACCTTTTATGGCCTTAAAAACCATTTTGTCCCTCTTCTCCTTCGGCACGTGCACATAAACAACACTCCCAAATATTCTGAGATGATCTACAACAGGTTTTCTTCCATGCCATTTCTCAAAAGCTGTAACTTCTTTCAAAGCCTTTATTTCTAACAAACTTTGGCAAGTGAACAGCGGTGGAACAAGCTTCACACCAGAATTTTCTCGGAACTTTCTTCTCAGCAAGCATACTCCTCGCCATTTCACAAATGCTTCTATTCTTTCTCTCAGCCACTCCATTTTGCTGTGGAGTATATGGACAAGTCAGCTGATGAATAATGCCTTCTTCCAACAGAAATCCCTTCGTCTCATTCAACAAATACTCTCCACCTCTATCACTTCTAATCATCTTCAATTTGCAACCTGATTGCTTTTCAGCCATCAATTTCCATAATTTAAAGAACCCAAACACCTGACTCTTATTTTTCAGAAAGTAGATCCAACAATATCTACTATAATCATCGATAAATGTAAGAAAGTACCTATTTCCACCAGCACTTTCAGTTTTCATAGGCCCACACAAATCAGTATGGACAAGTTGCAGCTTCTCTTCAGCTCTAAATCTGCTTGGAGAAAAAGAACTTCTATGCATTTTGCCTTCAGCACAATACTGGCAAACATATTTTCCCTTACTACTCATCACAGGCAAACCTTCAACAATATTCTTCCTCTTCATATTGAGAATGGTTTCAATATTAGCATGCCCGAATCTCTTATGCCATAATTGTGTAAGAATAGCACCAGAGACCATTGGCAAAGCTCTTTCAACATCAGCAAAGTTGATTTTAAACAGCTTATTCATCATTTTCACCCTCAACACTTCAACTTTTTCAGGATTGAGAATCTTACACATATGATCTTCAAAATAAACAGCATAATTATTCTCCAACAATTGAGGCACACTCAACAAATTCTGATCCAAAGTGGGAATATAATACACATCCTTCAACAACGTAATTCCCAACTTTGTCTTCATCTTAACATCACCCTTCCATTCAACCTCCATGAATTCTCCATTCCCAATTTTCACACCCACATTACTTCCATCAGAACTGGAAATAAACCTACTGGAAGAATTAGTCATATGGTTAGTACAACCACTATCAACTAACCATTCATCAACTTTCTCATCTCTACCATCACCAATCATATAAGCTGCATCAATATCATCAATCTCCTCATCTTCAACTATAGGATTAGAACCTATATCATCACCTTCAATTGCATGAGCCATAAATACAATATCCTTCTCTTCAGCCTTTTTCTCCATACTTTGAACATGAGAGGCATGGGCAACATGTGGGTTTGGTTGTGGATTTTGGTTTTGGACAGGTTTTTGTGTTTGGGAAGAACTGGCTTGGAATGGTGGTCTCATATGTGGAGGCCTATATGTAGATTTTGGTGCATAGGTTTGTTGATTTTGCTGGAAATTTTGACTTGGCTGGAAAGTTTGGTTTTTCTGGAAATTTTGCTGTTGCTGGAAATTCTGGTTTGGCCTGAAATTTTGGTTTACAGAGGGTCTAGGATTATATGGCATTGGTGGATTTTGGTTCATTTGAGATGAGGGCATTTGGGTCTGGAATCTGGTTTCAGTGTTTCGAGGATAACAATTTTCAGCAGCCCATTTTTCATTGCAAAAATACTCGATATGACCCTTTTTATGGCAAAAGTCACAACAAGCATCCTCATGCCAAAAGCAATTAGATTCAGGATGGTTTACCTTGCCACAATATCTGCATTCAGGAAAAGATCCCCATCTTCCAGGTTGTCTCGCTTGCATTTGATTACCAGCTCTATCTCCTCCTGGTCTATATGGTCCCTGCGAATGAAAATTTTGACCAGAGACAACTGGTGGTCGCCATTGTTGATGTTGTTGCATTTGCGAATGAAACAACGGATTCTCATACTCACGAAACCTTTCAGCTCCTTTTAATGCAAACTCTTCAAATTCAGCCTTTCCAGCTCCAAACTGACTTTCATACAACTCCAAACAAGTGAACAACTCCTCCATGCTAACAGAGTTTGCATCTCTCACATAACCTATCTGTAAAGAAGAGATTTGTGAAATATATTTCCTAGGCAAGCTAAACAACAATTTTTCAACAAGCCTCTTTTCCTCCATAACCATCTCTTCAGCCTGCTCCAATTGAGACACCATACTTATAAATCGATTTTTCATCTCAGCTACTGTTTCTTCTTCTTTCATGCTAAAGTTCTCAAATTGCTTTCTAAATATTTGCTTTTTCACAGTATTAGCCAATTTAGAGCTCTCATACAAAGTTTTCAGGAAATTTCAAGTATCTTTAGCATTTTTACAGTACAGAACTTTTCTCAATATCTGATAAGAGAGCTTGCCTGATAAAAATCAAAGCTTTCTTATTTTTCTCCTTCTCAGCTTCATATTCTCTCCTCTGAGCATCAGTAACAAGAAGTTCAGGAGCCAACTCTTCAAATCCTTGCTCCACCACACTCCAGTGATTATGTAGCTCCATAATATCTTTCATGTTGAGAGACCAGCCATCAAAATCGTTTCCATCAAAGACTTTAGGGGCTGACATGGGTAAAGAACCATGATTTTGAACAACTATAGGAACAGCTTGCATTATGGGTGGGTTTTGTACTGGCGGGTCTGCCATTTTTAGGTTTTAGGGTAACGAAAAAACTCGAAATCAGGCCCTTAAGACGACGTGCTCTGATACCATGTTCGGATTTCTTGTTGACAGTAGTGAAAAATGCAGATTTTGGTGAGGAAATAGTGTAGAAAGTGGGTTTTCAAAGGGGTTTTGTGTTTGGTTTGGTTTGGCCTTTTATAGTTTATGGTGTTTGGATGAATTTAAGTGTTGTTTGTGATAGATTTCTGTAGTTAATGCAAGCAAAAACGAAATTAAATTTAACAGAGAAGACAACAAAAGCTCACCCAACTTATATCTGCCTGTTCTTCTTCTTCTTCTTCTTCAATATAAAGCATACAAAAAATACATCAATGGCTTAGATGATTGACAAGTTTTTAATCAAATGATCCACAATTAGACAACAATTATGGATACTACAACACACAAACTTTCTAATACATGAAAGATAATCAACATAAACAGCTTAAAAACTAATTTAAAGTGTTAAATACGTCATTCTTTGTATCCTGCTTTAACAGAGCAAACTGGTCCCTGCGAAAATACAAAAGTGGCAGAGTGGTCCCTGACTTTTATGACAGTCCACTCCAGTCCCTGCGTCCCTAGCTTCAAGCAGCATCCTGGCTTCGAAACGCAGCATTCTCGCCACACTCTTCTTCATCAACAAACATCATTCCTGGATCCTCAAAACAAACCCTTCCAACAATAATTCTACATCAAGGACACAACATATTAATATCCAAATTTAACTTTCTTAGCTCAGTTTTCACTTTCCCTTTAACGAAATTTCTTGATAACTTCACTCTCTTTTGCTTTAAAACAACAGTATAACAAAGACTTGATTTCGTATAGCAGACAAAACAACACAGATAGATAATAAACGATTTAATCGCCAAAACTTGAAATTAAAATCTGCCGGAGAAGGAATGACGCATACAAAAGATGCTTACATCAAATTTTTGTCAACAGTAAATGCCCAACTAGAAAAATCAAAATCACAAAGGTCTTTAATACAAAGAGATTATGTGACACCGTAATATTGTACTGAATTGAATTCACCAGGTTAAACCAGATAGAGGTGCGAGCAAGTACTGAGGCTAGGAGTATTGGCGGCCATCGGAACTACGTGATTGATACCTGCCCTGACTCTTTGCCTCTTCTCTTCGAGTCGTTGCCGAGAAAATCTTATTCAATTTTGGTTTCATAGTATTTTTTAATTAATCATTACATCACCACCTACATATGGTGTAAGTTGGACTCATTTAATGATGGTTGATTTTGAATGGCAAATGTATATGCTAATTCAGCCAATCGGCAGCCCAAGATTCACGAGATCAACACAAGTCCATCTTCATCTCGTGCTACTTTGAGCACCCGTTCAGGGGTTCTGAGAGCGACCAGGGAACATGGTGGTCCGGTGGTGGGTGACGGTAGTCACTCCCGCCTCTCTCGATGAATACATTAGTTTGGAATTGCAGGGGCTTGGGCAACTGCCACAAGATTCGTACTCTGGCAAAGCTCCATAAGACTTTTGCGCCCTTCCTGATCTTCTTGTCAGAAACTAAGAAGTTGGTTAGGGATCTTCCGGGTATATGTAAGAAAATTCAAATGGCCGGGCATTTTGGTGTGGATCGCATCGGCCTTAGGCGGACTGGCGATTTTCTGGGCAGCTGACATTCAGGTAGTCATCCTTTCATACTCAGATAATCACATTGATATGATTGTCAATAATGATTGGAGGTTAACTGGACTATATGGCTGGCCCGATTCGACTTTGAAATGGAAAACAAATAAGTTTATTATAGATTTACATTCTGTGTGTGATCTTCCCTGGATGGTGACCGGCGATATGAATCAAATACTTGATAATGCTGAGAAATGGGGCGGACCACAACGTGACAAGAAGCCAATGGCTGACTTCAGGGAAGCCATTAGTGACAGTGGGCTGGTGGACCTACCTTTCAAGGGTTTCCCTTCACATGGAGGAATAAAACAGAGAAGATGGGGCCGGGAGATTTTGTTCAAGAGAGACTTGATCTAACCTTAGCAAGTAAATCATGGGCTCGCCTCTTCGAGTTTGCAGAGGTCCAGAATGTCTCAGACTTTACTTCAGACCCTTCCTGATTATCACTCATTTTTAGGGCCTTCCTATCAACAAATTGCGCCATTACTTCAGATATAATAATTCATGGAGCAGAGATTTTGAATGCCTTGAGGTTATTCGTTCTGCGTGGCGCGAAATGGATACAGCAGTGGACGCCTACACCTATTGGAAGAAGCTTTCTGATTATAGACAAAGCCTTATCCAATGGAGAAGGGACCATCCGACTAATTGGCCGAAACAAATCAAATCTAAGGAGTCCTTGCTCATGTCTTACCGGACACTTCCATTCTCAGAGGACAACAGTGAAAAAATTCTTTCTCTAAAATTAGAAATAGCGGAGCTCAACAAACAGGAATCGGACTACTGGCTACAGCGTTCAAACTGTCATTGATTTGCTGAGGGTGACCGAAACACTAGCTTCTTCCAAGCCTTCGCGTCCAGTCGCCAAAAGCGGAATCGAATCGAGGGGCTATTGAATTCAGATGGGGTCTGGTGTGAGCATGAACCTGAAATTGCCAGCATAGCTTTAGACTACTGCAAGGGTCTTTTTACCACTCAAAAAGTCTCTTTGCAGGGGGTGGATAATATTATTTCTAATGTGGATTCAAAAATTTCAGAAGCCGACAATCACATGCTCACTAATACCATCTCGGTGGAGGAAGTTACGCAGGCCATAAAGTCTATGCACCCAATAAGGCCCCAGGCCCTGACGGACTTTCAACAGGCTTCTTCCAATCGAATTGGGAACTTTTGAAATCGGAAATCACGCTTTGCATCAGGGATTTCTTAGACAGTGGTCAAGTGTCTCCAGACTTCAACTTGGCACACCTTGTCCTTATCCCCAAGATAAAATTCCCTCGCTCCATGGCCGACTTTCGACCGATTGGGCTTTGCAACATTATCTATAAGACCGCGGCCAAGGTCTTAGCCAACAGGCTAAAGTGTGTTCTCCCAGGGATAATCTCGGATAATCAATCAGCATTTCTATCTGGTCACCTTATCTCGGACAACGTCGTACTGGCCTATGAACTTGTCCATCACATCAAGTCATTGAAATCGAGAGACTCGGGCTTTTTTGTTATTAAAACTTATATGTCCAAGGCATTTGATAGAGTGGAATGGACGTTTTTGGCAGAGATAATGAGAAAGCTCGGTTTCAATGCTATTTGGATTTCCTGGATTCTTAAGTGCATTACTTCAACTTCTCTTTCAGTTATGATCAATGGTACTCCCAGCCAATCCTTTACCCCCACCAGAGGTCTTAGACAAGGAGACCCTTTGTCTCCCTTCCTTTTTCTCATTTGTTCCGAAGGACTCTCAGCGTGCATCAATAGAGAGGAGCAAAACGGGCAAATCTCAGGCTGCGGAATCTCAGTTAGGAGTCAACGCATCTCTTACCTTTTGTTTGCGGACAATATTGTTTTCTTTATGCGTATGGACCTAACAGAATTAAATCATCTGAAAAGAGTCTTCGAAGACTACGGCGCGGCTTCTGGGCAGGTTATCAATGGAGCAAAATCGAGCATCTTTTTCAGTCCGAATTCTCCTCGTCAACTCCGGAACTCCGCAAAGACTATCTTTGATATTGAAGAGACCCTGACACCAGACAAGTACTTGGAAATGCCACTTATAGTGGGTAGCAACAAAGTATCATGTTTCAAAGAAATAGCTAACAAGATTTGGACGAAGATGAACTACTAGTCGACGAAATTTTTGTCCAAAGCCGGCAAAGAAGTACTAATCAAATCAGTTGCTCAAGCTATTCTGACCTACCTGATGACATGTTTTTCGATTTCGAAGAAAATTATCGGAGAAATTGAAAAAAATGTTCATTGTTTCTGGTGGGGAGGTATGAACAAGACAAGATGGGTTAGTTGGAAAGCAATGTCGAGTTGCAAAAGGGACGGTGGTCTCGGGCTGAGAGATCTTAATGCTTTCAACCTTGCACTCTTAGCGAAACAAGGGTGGAAGATCGTTCAAGAGCCGGACTCGCTGCTTGCACGAACTCTTAAACATAAATATTTTCCCTTTAACTCTTTCTTCGAAGCTGAATTGGACAGTAATCCATCTTATGTCTGGCGGAGCATTTTAAAAGGGAGAGATGTACTTAAAAAAGGGGCAATTTGGCGTATAGGGAATGGCTGAAACATTCGGGTGGTCGAGGACAAATGGGACAAAGAGCTGGTATTCACAGATACAGATATAGCGAAACTCTTAGAACGAAGAATTTATTGCCTGGCACAACTCACAAACATCCATACTAGCCGAGGGAATCAAGAACTCTTACACAGCATTTTTAATCGAAGCACGGCTGCAAAAATAGCTGCAATTCCCCTCAACCCTTCACTGGAGGATAGGATGGCTTGGCAGTGGACAAAAAACCAAGTCTTCTCTGTCAGAAGTGGATACTATGCAGCATTAGACTTGTCCGCCAATCGCAATTATGTCGCGCCGTTCCCCAAGTTCTGGACTCTCATTTGGAAACTGTCAATTATGTCGAAACTGAAGATTTTCCTTTGGAGAGTCGGCCATCAAAGCCTGGCCACCCGAGACACTCTTCGCTCCAGAGGTATGACTTCCATTCCTTCTTGCCCAGTCTGTGATTATGCTCATGAAAACTTGGCCCATCTCTTCTTATCGTGTCACTGGTCTTGTGAGTTGTGGAAAATTTTGTTCCCTGATATGCACCCTGGTAGTTGGCAAAATGAGAACTTTTTTAGTTGGTTCTTTAGAATGTCTGAGTTGTTGAATGCTAGTCAATGGACAATGTTGAATATTGCACTTTGGATTATTTGGAAGAACCGTAACGATTCATGGTCCAGAGGAATTTGCGCCAGGCCTGCTTCTTCGGCATTACAAGCAACTCATTTTACCAGCTATCTGTTTCTCTTAATGCTAGCAGTATCACTTTCATAGCACCTCAACCTACTAGATGGAATCCTCCTCCCATTGGATTTCATAAAATTAACACGGATGCTGTACTTTTTCGGTATTCGAGTAGCTGGGGTCTCGGGGGCTGCGATAAGGGATTCAAAAGGCTTCACAATTTGCTATCAATCAAAATTTGAGCCTGGTTACATGGAAATCACCTATGCTGAAGCATCAGCTCTTCTAATGGGAGTCCTTTTGGCTAAATCGATGGGCTTATCGCATGTTTTGTTTGAATCTGACGCGCTTATGGTGGTTAATGATGTCAATAGCATTGGTCAGTGTTTTTTGTCGTGTAGGGATATCATTGGTAGGATTAGATGTTTAGCTACCTCTTTTGTATCTTGTGTATTTAACTTTGTGCCGAGAGCCAATAATCAGCTTGCCCATCGCATAGCTAATCTTAAAAGCAATGGGCAAGGAGAATTATTAGCTTCCTTGGTGGATGTAGCCAAAAAGGATTTAATTTAATGATAAAACTCCTTCTGATTGTCAAAAACAAAATGTATATGCTAATTATGTGGTAAAATACCAAAGTAGGCAAAAATTTCCGTCTGTTTATTTCCGTCTCCTTATACATATAATATATATATATTTTAAATTCGACCTTAGCATTTCATTAAGCTGGAAAAACGTCCAAATGGACTAGTTCAGCCACTTCATGCGACAAATTATTACAAACAAAGAAAATTAAAGGAACAATAGATATCCAATGTGCTAGAACATGTGTCGGTCTATTACCGTCACGATTAATAAACTAAAAACGACAAGTAGAGAAAAATGTAGATGCTTTGTACTTGATTTTCTTGACAATATTCCCAATGGATGAGAAGCTCTGCTTTGAACAATTTAGCTCCTTAATGAGATTTAGGCAATCACCTTCCGGTATGACCTCCTTCAGATTCAATGCAATGGCTAGATCAATACTCTTTAGAGCCGCAACAGCTTCTGCTTGAATCGTCGATCCCTGTTGACCAAGTCAACCTGACCACGCACAAATACAACAACCAAAATGATCCCTTGCAAGAACTCCAAACCTATCTGTGACGCTCCCCAACACAAAACTGGCATCAAAATTAAACTTAACAAAGTTTTGTGAAGGAGGGCTCCTGTTTTTCACAATCCTAAGGGACAGAACTGTTGGGACTGCAGAAACGGCCTCCAAAGCCGAGAAACTGAGGAACCACTGTTGGAAACCACAAATAGCAGAGTCAGGGATGCTGCACTTGGCCCAAAAAATACAATCATTACGATTACACTAAATCCACCACGCTGCTGCAATAAAAAATCTTAAGGTCATGATCGGACAGAGTTGTAAATAACCCTTGAAGCCACAACTTTGCATCAACTTGCTAATTTTGTGTAACAACATTGAATCCCAAGCCTTGCCAAAAAGCACGAGTCCAACGGCAATCACGAAATAAGTGAAGTAAGGATTCATTAGCATTAATACATACCTCACAATCCCTAGGTATATGTTGTAGCCCTCGACTGATCAGCTTATTTCTCGTAGCTACTATACCTTGACATAATTTCCAAGCAAAAAACCATAATTTAGGCAGTAGCTCTAATTGCTAAATCCTACTCCAATGATAAAAAGGCAAACCAACGCATAAAGGATCATGATCTGGATGCAACAATTGTTTAGCAACGAAGTATCCACTTTTAACAGAATATACCCCATCAGTATTATGATCCCAAATCCACTGGTCACGAGAAGGAAAGAAAGAATTAACGCAGTTTGTGAAGCAGTAAAATTATCCCTCAATACTTCCTCTTTTCAACAATGATTTGAATGATCAATAAGCCTAGCCATAGTATTATTATTTCATAATAAGTGATTAGAGAATGGAATATTATTACCTGGCAGCAAAGGAAGCTATTTGTCCAGGAAAATTCAAGCTTCTAGACCATCACCAATACGGCAATGGCCTCCACTTAACAAGATATGCCGAGCTTCGATCAGGCCTCTCCAAAAAGTTGAAGGGTTACGACCCAACTTTGCATGAACAAAAGAGCCGGTAGGGAAATATTTCTGCCTGAGTGTAGAAGCCATCATACTATCAGGGTTTGATAGAATCCTCCAACCTTGCTTAGCTATCAACGCCAAGTTATACGCTTTAAGCTCTCTAAATCCCAGCCCCCCTGATTTCTTCTTCTCACACAAGTCCTACCAAGCAATCCAGTGGATTTTATGCTCTCCCTCCTTGGCACCCTAAAGAAACCGAACACAAAACATTTCTAAGGCATGGCAGAGACCGTCAGGAAGCTGGAAAAGGCTCATAACATAAGTTGGCAGTGCTTGAAGGACTGATTTAATCAAAATCTCCCTCCCTGCTTTAGACAGAAATTTGCCTTTCCAATTTGCCAAGTTTCGATTCATACGATCCCGCAAAAACTCGAAAGAGACACTTTTGTTCCGGCCAATCATAACAGGAAGCCCCATATATTTATTGGATTCCAGGGTTTTAGAAACATCCAACCGTTGCTTAATCTCCGTTCTACAGTCGTCGTCGACGTTCTTACTGAACAAAATATTCGACTTAGAGAAGTTGATTTCTTACCCCGCCGCTGCTTTATACCAATCAATCACTTGGAGGAACTGATCACAGTCATTATTGGAGGAACGAAAGAACACAAGGCTGTTGTCGGCAAAAAAGAGGTGAGAAACCCGACTGCCCCCCTACTAACCGCTACTCCTTGAAGCAAACCCCTCTCATTTCTATCATTAATGAGAGCCGTGAACGCCTCAGATCAAAGCACAAAAAGGATAGGAGAAGAGGATCCCCGATTCGAAGTCCACGCTTTGGAAGCAAAACCTCAGAAGGTCGATCATTCACCAAGAACGTATACGATACAGGCCGAATACAGATCATGATTAAATCTACCCAAAAAGATCGAAAACCAAATTTCAAAAGACACGCCTCACTAAAGCTCCACTCCAATCTGTTATATACATTTTTAACATCAAATTTTAAAGCAACAAAATTTTTTCCACTAAATCCTTTATGCAGCGAAGTGTGAATGATCTCAAAAAACAACAGTGGCATTATCAAATATTGGTCGCCCAATAATAAACCCACTATGATTACTTAAAATGATAACAGAGCCTATTCACCGTACATTTGGAGACCAACTTCATGATAACATTGCTGAGATTAATAGGACGAAACTCAGAGGATACCTAAGGAGGTTCAACTTTCTAGGGATTAGCATCACATTCGTGTGATTGAACATATCTGGAATCACACAACTTTTTAACCTTAGGAGCTTTAACTTTAGGTATACATACAACTTTTTAATCGTCGTAGAATCGCATTTATGATTTTTTAATTGACGAAACCTAAATAAGCTAAAATACAAGTCACAATATTCTAATAAATTCATTGGAAATTCCCACTCAAATTTAGCTTCGCTGGAAACTTTTTCATTAGTTTTACTTACTGCATCAAAATTATCCTTCTTTTTTGATTTTTCAAGAAGAAGTAGAAGAAAGAAGAGAGCAATTACAAAGACCCATCTCATCATACTTATGGTTGCCATAGCTATAGTAGATCTGTACAAGATAAGACCAAAACTGGAAACATGTTTGTTTGGCTCTGCTATATATCTGCTCACTTATCATATATAGATCTTCACCCATCATCATCATCTTCTCATCCATTCCATTAATTATCATTCCTCCACACCACCGTCCTTTTTTTAAAATTTAAATTAATTTCTTGATGGGTTTTTGCTCTTAATAAATAAACACAGATTCATGTGTTTAGTTAAATGATTGATCGAATAATAATTAAGCAACTGCAACAGTTCCTGTCCGTACAGATTTCGTTTTAGAATCTGAATTAGAACGAATAGATCTAGAAGATGAAGAAGAAGCTCTTTTCCAGCTCTTCTCCTTGGCATCATCCATCTCTATTTGTTCCTGTCTGCATTCTTTGCTACAAAACGGTGTGTTTCCTCTGTAATATCAAATTAACAGAACAAAAAATTACCGATCAGAATCTTTATAGAAAATCAAAACTTTTAAATATGGGTCAGATTAAAAAGATGAAAATTTTCAAGCATGAATATTCACAAGACTAACCTGTACATGAAAATATCTGACTTAACCCCAAGAGGTTTGCTACAGAGAGAGCATGAATCAAGAAAGTGAGGTTCCTGATCAAAGTAAGAAAGGCTGCCCATGATAAATAAATAAATGAGCTCTTTGTTAATGGAGGTTTTGAGAAAAAATTGAAGAGCTTGATTGAAGAAGCTCTGTATTAATGGAGAATGGCAGGCAGAGGGGGAGAGGAAGAAGTAAAAGGTGGAGCCTTTTTATAAAGTGTTGAGAAGGAAGGAGTTGGTGAGCTGGCAATGAAAAAGTTGACTTGCAATAATAATCATATACTTCATGGACTATTGTAAATTAGGTGGTCTCTATTAAATTAACCCAATCCCAACACATTTGTCTGGGCGGTGAAAGTACAAGTTCATAATTACGCATTTGCAACATTTTTTAATTTTATAACTATTTTTTTTTAGGGATATAATTTTTTTTTTTTTGAAGCCAATTTTATAACTATGTATTGTATTATGTTTAGTAATTTACCTTCAAATAATGGGTTTTCAAAAAAATAATCATAATGGCGTTTTAATACTATCTGCATGTTAAAAAAAATATGATATTTTAAATTTTTAGAATCATCTAAATAAATATATATTCAGTCAGGAATTAAGATTCAAATGTTAAGATGTCGAATATAGTATATGAATATATAGTTAATTGAACATGCATGATATATAATATACTTTTTTTTACCTTCAAAAAAATACAATATATTTTTACAATATATTTAAAATTTATGTCGTACCGTAAATTTTTTTTATATCAAATTAGTTTACAACCTCCTAAAATTCTCTATTTTGGTATCACTATCAACAGTTTTAACATAATACTATTGCTACGAAAAAAATTATAAGAAAAGAGAGCTTCAGATTAGAGAATACAAAAAGAGAAATCTAAATAAGGAAAGAATGTATTCATTAAAAAAAAGGAAAGAAAGCCTGTAAAAATAATTAGGAAAAAATTTAATTAAAAATGAGAGGACTGAGTCTGGAACCAGTGTACATTAGGATTAAAAAGGAAAATCTAGAAAATGAAAGAAAGCCTGTTAGGAAAAAAAAATCAAAAAAGAGGGGGCCTGGGGGCTCGGACCAGTGTACGAAGGGGTCTAAATGTAAATGAAGGTGCGCGCTTAGCCATCTAAGCTAAGGTTGCTTTATTGATTTTTGTGTGCAAACATTTATATATATACAATATACATAGAGAAATTTTATGCACCATCATTGCAGTAAAGATACCGATTAAATATATAAAATATGAATAAATTTAAAAAATTAAAAAATTATATATTTTAATATAAAAAATACTCTTTTCGTTTATATTGGTATATAAATTATATATGAAATGTGATATTTAATTAAAATATAAAATAATAAAAAGATGAAGAATTATTCCAAATTTAATACATGTTGTACTACAGTACTATAAAAACTCATAGTTGTAAATAAAAATGAATAAATTAGGTTTATGCAGTAATGGGTTGTGACATACGATGATTGCTATAATAATTTTTAACACGTGGAAGGAATCTGGAATGGTTTTCAAGAATCCGCAGCCAAGTGCTTGAAATCTATGGATCCGTAAAGTGGCTCGCCAAATACAATGCACCCAATTTTTATTTTATTTTTTTCATTTTTTTACTATTGAGTACAGTACTAGTACTATAATTTTCTGCTAGGAAAAAAAATGTCCTTTCCTGCAAGAAATTAAATTATTTATTTATTTCAATCTAGTACCTTCTATGTTGGTTAATTCTTGTACAAACCACTAGATCTTTTTACTGCAAAAGTGCTCTCCCTTTGTCGTTTTTAGCTAGTACTATGTTTTACTGTGGTCACCACCGTAAAAAACTAAAAATTATGAAGACAACCTCAAAAAAAAATTATGAAGACTTTTTCTTTTTATGCTTTAAAAATTATAAAGGCATGCATGCTTTAAAAATATGGAGCATCATTTTTGTATACACAAATTTATTTATTTTATTTATTTTATTCTTTGTATACACCAGTTACAATCCAAGCATAATTAAAAAATATATACCAACGATCGTCTCAACCTAGATACCATATGTGACAAATAAACGTGAATTTATAAAAGTGAAAAGAGAAAATAAAAGAAAACGATATTGAATTTGGAAATAAAATATAGTAGTATATTATTTTTTTTTAAGTAAAACATGTTATATAGTTGTTACATTAGTTTGAGCTCAGTATACAGTATGTTGCTTTTAAGAAAATATCGGTTCTTCATATTAAGAGCAATAATCGGGAGTGCGCTACAGTCTTAGTGCTTGAAATGAGTCTGTGAAAATAGAATATAGATTTCGAGTTTTGAGAACGCGAACTTGCTTAATTGTGATTAAGAAGTTCGTGTTTTGAGAACACGAATCTGTTATCCAAAAAATTGTGATATTCGTGTTCTCATAAATTAATTAATCATATTCTTCATCTATTAATTTATGAGGGAGCATTAATAAACCTTTATACAACAAATTTGAATCAATTTATTCACACAATATAATCATAAATCTCTTTTAAAAATAAAAAATCATAAATGGTTTGTTCGTAAATTCGATCGAAAGATGTGGCCCCGTAATGAACCACTCTTGTGGCCGTTGCTTTCTCCTATCTGGAGTCGAGTGTGCATCGGGTCCACATTAACCTCCACTAAACCAAAAAATACAAAAATAATTTCGATGAAATAATTATCATCCCATTATTATTTACTCCCTAAATAAATTAAAAATAAATATACTAGACGCAGGGCCCACGATTAAATAAATTAAAAAAGCCAACAAAGAGCCATACTTTGGGGCCCATATTGTCTCATCACCAACTGATGAAGGGCTCTATTTACGATGTCCTTGTCTCCTGGGCCCACAGCAATTGACCGTGCACCTCGGGTAAACTCCAATAGACACGTGCGAGACGATCGTGTCACCAGCACAGCACCACATCAATTTTCACTCGCACGTGCGACGTGGCACTTGTGATAATAAATAAAAATGACTTTTAGTTGTGTGTTCTTTTCTCTACGTTGTTGGAACGGTCACGATTAACGGAGGTATAACGACGGTCAAAGGAGTGACACGTATGATTCTTTCTTCCGTTTGATTGTGAGATGATCCTCAATTATTGGATGATGGTCACCGTCACGGCGTCATCCTCCCTCCCACGTTGGAGCATGAGCACATAGCAAGTGGCGGGTGTTTTTTAAAATAAGAAAAGGAAATAATTGAAGAAAGTATTAAAAAAGATTCGCTAAAGCTTAATCAATTGTATAGTATATAATGGTAGGGATTAATTATTGTAATTTATTTCTAGGCGAATGATGATTTTCTTGGGCTTTAATAGTTACTATTCGACAGTATTATTACCTCCCTATATCTCTGGTTTGAGCTCTCATTTGTTCTCTTCATTGTTGTGGTTAGTTGGCACTATTTAAACTAAACTGACTAATTAATGACTTAATGTTAATTTATAGTTTATAATAGGATTAAATATTAATTGTAAACTAATTTTTAAATTGTGTATATGACTATATATAAAATGGATGGATTAGTCTTCTCTTTTCTTTCCTAGGTGAAATTAAAGTTTTCATGAGAGTATCTTTATATAGACAATAGAGAGACTTTTTTTAATTTGTTCAATTTGTTTCAATTGCAATTCAATTATAAATTTTATTGTCAAATCAACATCCGACACATGGCGTTTTAATTAGGAATCAAATTTGTGTTGAATTAGGATTTAAAAATCAAGTTTGTGTTGAATTAGGATTTAAAAATACAATAAATAAAATAATTAAACAAACTATTATGAATAGAAGACAAATCCAATAATATAAGTAATTCCTAATCATAGAAGACAAACACAATAAAAAGTTTATAACGTGACGGTTTTTTTTTATTCCTAACTATTATATATATATTTTGAATTAGTATTCCTAATCATATGAGATTTTTATTTTTTTTCTTTTTATTTTAGGAGTATATATATAGCTATATGCAGTATACTAAATTCACATCCGTACGAATAAATTTTTTTGGTACGATTTTCTTTTGCTAAGCTAGCTTTGTTTTATTTATGATGTTGAATTTTTATGTTTTTTTTATTTTTTAATGTATCTAATAAATTTATCTTTTATAAAATATATTTTATTGTGTGTGTAGCATGGCCGCATTCAAGCAACAATAAAAAAAGTTCTTCTTGCAACATATAGACAACAAATAAGTGAAGGAGAAGTATATAGCTTCCAAAAATTTTTCGTCTCTGAACCTACCAACAAACTTAAAGCTACTAGAAATCAATACAAATTGTTTTTCTTGAAAAATACCATAGTCGAAAAGATTTTGGATGAAGGGATTTCAAAAATTGCTTTTAATTTTGTGAGCTTTGATTCAATTTTAAATAAGGAGAATGAATCGTTTATGTTTGGTAAGTTTACTTTTAACTTTTATATTTAGTTTTCTTTGTTTTTTTTGGTTATAATCGTATAGATCTCTTAAAAATACAGATGTTATTGGACATGTCGTGGAGAATGAAAAAATAAGGGAAATAGTCAAGTCAGACAAGATAATAAAATTGCTTACCTTTGTTCTAGAGGATTTGGAGTAAGTTTTTTTTTTATCATTATTTATGATATAAATTTAATTATGTCATTGATCTAACTTTGTTTTATTTATTATGGTTTTTTATTTAAATGCTTATTTTTCCCCTATGCTTAAGAAAAAAGAGGATTAATTGCGCTTTGTGGGATGCTTTTACCGAGAAATTAAATGAAGCCATATTGGATGCTACAACTTTAAAGAAATCAATAGTTGTTATTTTACAATCGGCTGTTACGAATACTTTTAATGGTAAGTTCATCAATTTCCTATATTAATTTTTTTTTTAAATCTCATCATATAATATATACCATAATAAATTTTAAATTGCAGAAATTTCTGGAATAAGTAATAATTTTCAAGGAACAAAGATCTTCGTCAACCCGAATCTACCTGAAGATGTCGAATATAGCCAAAAGTAATTATTTTATACCATAGATTGATTTTAATTTACACTAGATATTTATTTTACGATTTTACTTACTGATTTTATGGTGTATTGTAGACTTAATGATATAGGCTCCTACGCACAAATTATAACTCAACTACCGGGACCAGTTTCGATGTCGGATGAATTCCTCCTTACGGAAAGAATCACAGTGAAAGAACTTTCTATATCTCCAGAGGTAATAATAATTTCATAGTCTTAATTAGTAGTTATTTTTTTGGAAAATTTATTATAATCAAACCTATCAAGAAAAGTAAAATATTCAAAATTCTATTGCAGGTGGGACTTTTTACAATGCTTGCACGAATAATCGAAGTCGAGTCCATCGAGAACTGGTATTATGAAGGATGTACCATGTGCAATAAAAAAGTTGAAAAGAATGGGCCAAAATGGTGGTGTCCAAAGTGTCAAGACCTGGTGACCGCTGAGCCAAAGTAAGATATCGAAAATCCATATTCGTAAATTCATCCGTTTATGCTAATAGTAATGTTATTTTTTTAGCCTTATATTTTTTTATGCTTATTGATCCTTATATTATCATGGTTTTTTTTTTCAGTTTTAAGATGCAAGTGAGAGTTCGTGATCGTACTGGAACAACATCATTAATGCTATTTGATCGGATGGTGAAATTGTTGATCGACAAATCTGCAACGGACCTTATAAATCCATCAAACAAGATAGAAAATAAATTGAGTTTATGTTTATATTTCTATTTAAACGTGTTTGTAAACCACCTTATCTATTTTCTGATCATCATTAGGAAAAATCAAATAAAAACCTCTTAGCTGAATTTGAGACAATTGCCGACAAGGAGCTGTTATTCAAATTTGGAATTACCGAGGAGGATCTATTCTCGGATTGGGACGTAACTTATACCGTTAAGCGAGTGACATCAGACGAGGGTCTCATTAAACAGTTCAAGGATAAACACTTCACTCGAGTAAACTTTTTCACATTTACCTTACACATATATATAATATTATAGTTGGGACTCCCTTATTTATCACCTTATTTTTAACATAAAAGCTTGAATTTTTTTTTTCCTTCTAGACTTCTGAGAAAGAAGAAGACGTCGATGGGGATTTGGAGGTATAAACACTATCGATTGAATCTTTAGTTATAAGGCGCTTTTTCATTCCTAAAATATACACATATATAATGAACTTAATTTTTTAAAATTGGTATGGTAGGATACCGATCGAGAAGATAGCGACATGAGTCCGACAACTGATAAATCCAACAAAAAAAAAGAGCAATGTATATTTCATCTGATGAAGAGGATGATACGGGGGTAAAACCAAGCAAAGTCCGCCCCAGATTGATTAAAGTTAAAGTTGAAAAAGAAGATTAGCATCGATGAACCAAGCAAACAGTTCTAGATTTCGTTAGGAACTTTTTTTTTCTAATTAATCTTAAACTTCTAAAAATATTCTCTTTGAATTCAAATTTTAGTTTTTCATTTTTCATTATATATAAACAAATAATTCCCTACTCTATATTGAGTTTTGAATAATGATCACATGTAGTATTTGTCTTCTTCCCGAAGTTAATTATTCAGACTAATATCGCATGACAAAAAAATCCATATGAAATTTCAATAAACTAATACATAAATTATCTTATTTAAGATTCAATTCAACAAATTATTACTCTAAGTGAAAATCATAAACTTTCAAATGAACTAATCTTATACTACATATATAGACATGTTTAATTATCGGCATGATCATAAAATAAAATGCAACGACCTAGCTATCTGGTACTAAAATGTTTACTTTGTACCGTACGTACGCCGTCTTCTGAAATTGGGTAATTAAATATTTAATTAATGATATATATTGATAACTAAGCATCCACACGTGAGGCGGTTTTTGTTTAACTTTTGTTATGAAAACGTACACAATTCTGTTTGACAAATTAAGCACCAGCAGATGGACGATCATGAATGATTCAATACATTGGTCAATGGTCAATTTGTAATCCTAATTAGGAACAAAACAAGATAAAAATCAAAGAGATCCATGTTGTCATCTTTTTATAACCGGTACTTCGAATTTCAACATCGTTGTACTGTTGAGTCTTTATTACCATTGTAAAAACCTTATCTCAACAGGATACTGAATCCATGTTAGGGAAAAATCAGTATAAATATATGATTTTATTTTTCTCTCTATACAAAATCTATTAGATCGATCACGCTAAAGGAATATTTGCAGAAGTTTCGAGAGAAACAAAAACAGAGAATTTAGGAATTAGTTGTTTCCGGGAAGCTTGAAGCTTTAGAAAAAGAGATTTCAGTCTTGAAAAGACAGCTCCTTTCTCAAGCCGAGGAGCTACAGCTTTTGGGTCTAAGCAACCAACCAGCTGCCGAAATAGCCGAGAAACGACAATGTATTGAACTTATTTCCTAAAATCATGCTCCTTTAACTTATTCGTTAAGAAAATGAAAATTTCTAATTCATCTCTGTAAATTTGAACTAATCATAAATCAAAATTAGCGATTGAGTTATGTGCTCACTTTCATCTATACATATATATAGTTAATTAACAAAATTCCTTTTCTTTGAAAGACTTGGAATGTACATCGCAACATGAAGAGAAAGAGAGTTGCACCTTTGATCGACATTGAGGTCGTTGAGGTGCCTTTTCTTGGATTCAATAATGTAGACAAAGGTATATAACCAATTTTGAGCTATTTTTTAATATAGATGCGACTGTTTTCATTGCATAATCCAGCCTTCGATCGGTTAAATCTTTTAGTGTACCGTTCTTGGTTTTAACAATCAAAACATTCCATCATAGAATCCAATCCTTGCTTGGCTTACAAATAAGAAACTACTTTTCAAATAGATAATTAAGAAAAAGTAGTCATTCGGCCCAATAAAAAGAAAAAGGTCAAAATCAATTTGTACTGATAATCGAAATCGCTTTGCATTCATCGATAGCAAAAGCATTGAAAAAAGTAGATCCAAACATTAAAATATATATATATATATGAATGCATAAGGGCTCATGCCTCAATCAAACGCCTTTAAATATTTTTTTTTTTTTGTTGTACAGAGATGGAACAAGGTTTGGCGGATGTGGAGGTTGTAGAAGCAACGACCACGAAGGGAAAGAGAGTTGCACACAAAAGAAGTACATTCAGCCATGCAGGTTTGATCGACATTGAGGTCATGGATCAGGTGCCTTCTCTTGGATTCAAAAGTGCGGAGAAAGGTACATAAACCATTTTTCCCCGAAAAAAATAAGATTGGGCCATCATATCCTTAGAGTTAATGAATGAATCGGTGTTTTCGTCTCAAACGCCTATAAATATTTTTTATTTTGTTGTACAGAGATGGAACAAGTTTTGGTGGATATGGAGGTCGTGGGAGCAACGACAAGGAAGAGAAAGAGAGTTGCACGCAAAAGAAGTACATCCACCCAAGCAGATGTAGGTATGTATCAATTAGTAAGTTTAAGAGCTCATGCCTTAATGAACGAATCGGTATTTTCATCTCAAACACGTATATATATATATATATATTTTCATGTACAGAGATGGAACAAGATTTGGTGGATGTGGAGGTCGTGGATGCAACGACTAGGAAGAGAAAGAGAGTTGCACACAAAAGAAGTGCAACGATAAGAGCCGTTGAACCTGTTAACGTCCCCGCCGAAGGTATGGAAAATAGCACGCGTATCTAAATAGATTTGTAATGTTGAGGGTCGTACATGCCTCTAATAAATCGACTACTTTTCATGTTCCTCCTCAGAACATGTAGGATACCTCGACATTGGCGACCAATCATGTGAGTGGGATAGTTGCGGCGCATTGATGTGGCCCGATGAGCGTATAAAAAGAGGCAAGAGCCCGAAATTCAGTATGTGCTGCAAAAAAGGGAAGGTGGTACTTCCCATGCTTCAAACCCCTCCAAAAATTCTTAGCGACCTGTTCTCCGGAAATGATAGAAGGAGTCGGGCATTCCTCAAGGACGTAAGAACAATTAATTCGATGTTTTCGTTTACTTCGATAGGAGCACGAACAGAAGCTTCTATCAACACGGGGGGAGGCGGGCCACCATCAAATAGGAACTCTACTCCCACGGAAAGACACTCCGAAGTTCGCTCAGCTCTACATATACGACACAGAAAATGAGGTCTCCAACAGAATGAAAGCCCTCAAGTAAGAAATAATCTCGACTACAATATTCCTTAGCTTACGTATCATATCATGTATCGTGCTTCAAAATATAGTTCATGAAATCATTCTGAATGTTTGGTCATTAGTTAATCACTAATTAACGTCTAAAAATAACATCGCAGGATGAAGGACGATTTAAATTCGTTGCAAGCAAGGATCATCTCCGATTAAAGGATACACTAGATATCCACAATCCGTATGTACATCAGTACGGGATGATAAGGGATAGGATTAAAGACCAAACCTTGCTTGAACCGAGATTGAAAATATACATGAAGAGGGAAAGCGACGGAAGAACGTACAATCTGCCTACGACATCTGAAGTGGCGGGCCTTATTGTTGATGATTTCGATTCCGCGGACGGTGAGAGGGATGTGATTGTCGAAACTCGATCGGGATAGTTGAAACGTGTGTCGATTTTGTGCCCTGCGTATCTGCCGATGCAATATCCGTTGCTTTTCCCACGCGGGGAGGACGGATTCAGAGATGATGTTCAGCTGAGGGGAATGGCGAAGGCACCGCCCAAGAAAAGAAAATCAAGGACTAATGCACGAAAGCAAAAAGGGAAGGAAAAAGAAGGCCAAAGTGCGTCGAGCAGCGTAACGGAGCATCCTAAAAAGACGGATGCGCGGACCAGAAAAGGCAAGGGAGTCGCGTCGAGCAGCGTAACCGAGCATTCGAAGAGGACGAAACGCAATAGAGATGGGCCGGACGGTGAAACGGAGGAACCGAGAAAGAAGAGTGATAAAGTTACTATAAGAGAATTTTTTGCATATAGGATCCAAGACAGAAAGTGTGAATTATCGCTTATACTATCATCGAGGCGTCTATACCAGCAGTTTTTGGTCGACGGTTACAGCGCGGTCGAGTCTTACCGGCTGACGTATATCCGGTATCACCAGAGACAGTCGCTCCGGCACGTGGGGTTGTATCTGCCGAGTCCGGTGTTCTCCCATGGACAACTTTATGTTGCGATCTCGAGGGTCACGGGCTGCGGGGGGCTTAAGATGTTGATCCATGACGAGGAGGGAGTCGTGACGAGAAAGACAGTGAATGTAGTATTTGGAGAAGTATTCAGGAATTTGAGATGACCCGTGTTCATTTAGATTTTTTTTTAGGCATTTTCATTTTTAAATTTGGATAGATTTAATGCTCATCTGGATAGTCTTACTTAAACATTCGTTTTCTTAATATAACAATTTTAATCCTAATCAATTTCCTATCTATTATTTTTAAAAAAAAATCCTAATAAAGTTATAATACACTATATTTTTTTCCTTTCTTTTATTAAACAATTTTTCCTAATTAAAATTTATTATATTATTTTTTCCTATTCTTAATTAGATTTAATAATGTTTAATACGAATAATTATTATATAATTTTTTATATGATATATGTATTTAAATTATTAATTTTTAAAGGTACGGAGTTTCCGTCCAACGGACGGGCCCACTGACTAGTTTGTGAAAAGTCATTATATAATTTGATTTGTGTGCAATTAGGGATGATTTTCAAATATTGCGCTTCTTAATCAATTTTAATTTAATGTTACACGTGGTGCATTTTCATTGGTCGATAAATTTTATGTATTTACATATATCTCCTTGCAAGACTGGTAATAGTTGTTACTTTTATTTTTTTATAAATATTAATATCATAAATTTTTATATATAAATTATTCTAACTTTATAATTATTTTCTTTCTCTCTTTCAATTATTTATTTTTATTTATCTAAAAAGTAAGTGTGAATGCAAGTTAGTGAAGTGAAGAGGTAACATGAAAACAATATATTGAAATTTTAAAAATATCAACTATCTAAAAATAAAAATATTAATAAAAAACGTCATCTATTTATATACGGAGGGAATATTATATTAGGAAGGATAAACCGTAATTAATCAAAACAAATCAGGTGCATAAATAATTATTAATCGAATAGAAAATATTTCTTAAAATAAATACTTGATGATATAAATAATTATTAATTTATGATAAAAAAATTCAAATTTATATAAATATATAAATTAAAAGGTAGTAAAAAATATAAACTTACAACATTTGTAATTTTTATTTTAGAAAAATAAATTATATTTTAATTTTACTTTAAAAATATAATATTATTAAAATCATATATTTATTTTTTTATATATAATAAATAAAATAATATATACATATTAAAAGTTGATTTAATAATAAAATTTATAGTTGTACATTCCTATATGAGATTTAATTATATTGTTGACATCTTTAATATGATAACTTAATTCTTGAAAATGTGAAGAATAAATTTTAAAATTAGTTTATGATACAATATTGGGGATACACAATATATCCATTCGGTATGTAGTAGTTTTGAGTAAAAGCTTTAGAGTTAAGCCATCTTATTGAAGAAGAATAGAAATGGTGGAACTTAAAATAAATGAAGTAAAGTTGGTAAACTCTTAAAATCGATGAGTGAATTGCCAAAGTCGATTTAACATTAAAAATTGTTCAAATTAACACTAGTAGCGTAATTTGCAAGTCACTTGACAGAGTGAGCTGCTCGTCTAGTCAAAGGAGCTTATCCATCAAACAAGACCTACTGTACAAGATTGGCAAGTCAAGAGGACTTGGAAGAACTTTTTCAGAAAGCTGGGGTTTCATGCAAACACAAGTCAGAGTGTTTCAATCCCACCGAAGCTAGTTCCCATGATCAAAGTCAACTGCCTCTGAATTCAAAGTCCTATGAATTTAATCTAATGAAAGAAAATCATGGAGACGTTCCAGTGCCTTGCTAATTAATATGAGCCGGCCGCTTGATCATGATTGATGCACTTATATTTTAGAGCTGCAGATTTCTATTGTTGAACTAAATGTCAGATATGAAGAAAGAAACAAATTTTCTTATATAGTCGTTAGATTGCAACTTAATTTCATTTACAGAAATAGAAAGGCACAATGATTCTTTTCATAATAAATTGGTAGCTAAGATTTATGCATTTCTTTTTTATCTTAGGTCATATCGTTTAAGTTACACAACATATTTCTGGTTTAACAATCTCACCGCGGACTCCCCATAAAGATCAGTTGTTTCTTGATAAAGCAAGGACTATCCGAACGTTTTTAAAAATAATTGGGGTAAAACTTCATCTTCCTTAGAAGTTCAATGACCTGAAAGTAAATATGCTAAACTGATATTGTCGTCATCAGAAGCTAATTTTCAAGGGATAGGTTCACCGATTTCATTAGCCAACCAACAAAAATCGGCAATATGTTTTACAGTCGACCACAATCAACTATTAACAACTCCGCTACATGGTTTCCTTCTTCATCGGCCATAACTTACCGACTTCCGGAACGAAATACACGTCGGGAACAAACTGCAACTTGGCAATAAAAGCAGAAGCCGGGAACATAATTCAACACTGAGTTGTTTGCTCAAATGAAGGCACCACACAGGAAAATACTGCAAGTCGGCAATGAGGGCACAAGTCGGGAACAAAATGATTCTGGAATAAAGGCACAACTCGGGAGAATAATTGATACTCGGGTAGTATGCTAGAATAAAGGCACAACTCGGGAACATAATGTAGGGTGAGTAATTTACGTTTAGGTACTTAAATTTCTTAAGAACAATTGCCAAAGTCGATTTAACATTAAAAATTGTATCAAACACTAGCCCAATACATCCATAAGTATAACAATAACAGCATATTAATCAAAATCTCTGCATTTCATCTATATTCTGGTTATTTCATTTTCACGTTTTACATTCTCTTCCCATCCAAATTTGTTTTATTTCTCATTCATTGTCTTCTTCGAACTCCTTGGCTACTACACAACATACTCTACTTTTCCCAAAAGCTATCCATTTCCCGATTCTATATTAGTTTAACCTCGTTGCCTCCGCCTCACTGAATTCCATAAGAGATGTCAATTGTCGTTTAATGGCCGATACAATATACTTACTTACTCAGGATGAATCCTACTGTGTTTAGGAACTGAATCATGGGTTTTTCCAGAAAAATGTAAGGCTGCATATCAAATCCAGTTGGTGGTTTTCATGGGCTGAACATGTAGTATCATCTACAATAATTACACCAAAAGAAAATGAAATTATTGTTGTGAAACTGTAGATGTTATTATTCTAAATCTTTAGAAAAAATAAAAGGCAGCAACGAAAGAGAAACTGTTACTTGAACACGTATTACCATCACTAATATGGTCGCACTAGCACAGAGTTAGACATAAATACATACCTGTTTTACAGCTGCACTGTTCACTTCCAACAAACCAGCATTCATGAAGTTCTGTTTATAGACAGACGTTTCTCGCAAGATTGACTGTATAAAGCCTGCCAATGGCAACTAGAAAATAAAAAACTTCAGAAATGAACGAATAATATCCACAACAAAACAAGAAAAGAAAATAAAGAAATCTGCAACTTGCTGTTTTCACTTGTTAATAATATACTGTAGACGGAGAGTCATGAGACAAAAACCACAGATTCAAAACCAGCTGAAACCTTACCTTGAACAGGTGCAAATCACGATCATTGAGATTTCCTTCAGCGTCTGCTAATTCCCACATCATCACCATACTTTGCTTCCCTGTAGGCTCTCGATTTAACCCACTTCATTCAAAGTCCTGGTAAACTGGAACCAATTTCGATAAGTTTTTGGGGATCACGGCTCGAATTCTTGTAAGGTCTATATCTACACAGATAAGAATAAGTAATGTACATAAGGAAATCCAAGAAGAGTCCCTTTCCTGACATCCGTGTAAAATATCCAGCATTATCTTGAATATCACGGTAGGCTCTAGCCATTATGCCATCAGAAATCTCGTCAAATTTGAAAGAGACGCCCTTCAACTTCTGACCCCACATTAATGTTCGTTCAGGCATCCCCTGCTTGCAGAATTGAGATAACAGCACATTGGTTGTCACAACATTTGGAACAAAGGCCATCTTGAGCAATTTTGCAGTAATTATCATCGCACGATCGAGCATGTCGCTACACACACCGTTCAACATAGTATTGTACGTTATTGTGTTTGGAGCAACACCTGCCGAAACAAGTTCATCCAGCAGCATCACGGCTCGGTTTATTTTTCGATTACTACAAAATCCATGGATCCGTATGTTATACGTCGTGATGTCGGGGTCCAAACCACATGCATACATTTTAGTTACAAACTCGAAGGCTCTAACATGGTCGAATTCTTTACAGTATCCATTGATCAAAGTGTTGTATGTGACTATATCTGGAGTCAGCCCCATCCGATGCATATCCATGTATGCATCCATAGCCCACTTCATATTTCCCAGCTTGCAAAACCCGTTAATGACAATATTTGAGGTAAAGATGTCTGGAACAAGACCCTTATGCCTCATCTCTTTTTCCAATGTCAATGCTTCACGCAGATTATGATCCTTACAGAACCCGAGTATTAAAGAGTTGTACGCAAAATTATTTAGCACTAAACCTTTTTCCGACATTTTCAGAAATACCTCATATGCCTCATCCAATAGACCAGCCTTAGAAAGTCCATCAATGAAGGCTGAAGCAGCAACAACATCGGGAAATGATCCCATCCATTTCATCTCATTCCACAAACTTTTTGCCCCATCCATGTCGTCAATCCGAAAGTAGCCATCCAAAAGCACAGTGAAAGCCACTTTATTTATGGGAAACCCCTTCTTTATCATCTTATACAAAAGGATTTTTGCTTCTTGAAGCCTTCCCTGCCTAGACAAACCCATAAGAAGAGAACTACACGTAGAAGACGAAGGAGTTAGACCAAGTTTACCCATAATCTCATAAGCTTTAAAGGCGCTATTGTCAAACCCATCCCGGGCATAGGCTGCAATTACTGAATTGAAAGCAAATACGCTTGGAGTTATTCCTTTCTCGAGTAATTCATTTAACAACGCTATTGCTTTGTCCAACCTGCCGGCCCAACACAAGCCTGCAACAGAAATATCATCGCGAGACTGAGCAGGAAGCAAAGCTGATTGAGACAAGTCCCCCAACAACCTGTCCCCATCCTTTTCCCTCCCATATTTGTAGTGCCCTGCAACCAAAGTATTAAAAGTGACACAATCAGGAGCTACACCTTTGTCTTGCATTTCTCCAAAAAGTGCGTTTGCTTGACCAATATCCCTCATCTTAACATAACCATTAATCAGTGCGTTGTATACTACAACATTTGGGTAAATACCGACCTCCTCAATACTGTCAAAAATCTCCCTTGCCTTCACCAAATTTCCCTCCCTACAAAATGCACTGATAACTGTACTAAATGTAAATGTGCTTGGTCTACAACCACTCTCAATCATCAAATCCGCTAAACCAAGAGCATATATAGTTTGGCCCCTGTTACAATAAGCACTAATGACTATGTTGTAAGCATAAACATCTGGTTGACGCCCATATTTCGACATTAAATGAAGCAAACTCTCACCAATACTAATGCAACCTCTTCTACAAAACCCAAGAATCATCATATTAAATATATAAGTACAAGGTCCAGGCCCTAGACGAATCATATCCCTAAATAACTTCCACACACTGCCATAATCACCAACTCTAAGCAACAGCCGAAAAAGAACCGAAATTGCTGATAGACTCGGTCTCACACCCAGATCCCTCATCCTAACCACAATGTCTAATGCTTCTTTATTCATTTCAACATTCACAAAACTGCGCATTAGTGTATCAAGAACTGAGAAATCCGTCTCATACTTATAGTGACTTCTCCACATAAACTCCACCAAATCTTTGCTCTTAATGGCTCCAATTCGACTAATAACCCAAGATATCACATCTTGAGCTAGAAACCTCATATTTTCAGCAGCTAAAATATGTGCTACTATACAACTGGACTTAACTATGCTATCGGAATCATCTCGAAACGAGAATTTGAAGAATGCAAAAGCAGTCTCCCTGGTCTCTAACAACTTCATAATGTCTACAAGCGAATCTGGAGAAAAATAATCATTCAATAAGGAACCAGGTCGCTGCTTGATAATTTTGGATAAACCAACAATAATCCTACGCTGTTCATTGAAATTTAAGTAGCTCAAAGAATCTGAGCTTATGCGTGTACCACAGAATGGGGAAAACTGATTCAGGTACTTGTGATATCTACTCAAATCCTTAGTCAACTGAGATGAGAAGCTTCGTATAGCTCCAGTTAAACAAGCGAAATGTTGTTTCAGTGGCGTTGGGCATTTGCGCATCCGGGGTATGCTAGCCGACATCCGATGTTCCTTGCCAATGATTGATCTCCGTCGAACTTTTAAGCTTCGTATAGCTCCAGTTAAACAAGTGAATGGTGATCAAATCGGAGACGGAGGTAGTTGCAGGCGGAAGAAATCCGAGACTGAGTTTTAAAGGGATAAAAATTCATATAGGCGTTTGGATGATAAAGATTCGTTAAGCTTTCCTGTAAAAGCCCATTTAGAGAACTGGGCTTAGCTTTAACGAGAAGGCGCGGCATTAAATAATATAAAAACGAATAGACAAAATTATCCTCAGTTATTTAAGTGTTGGGTCCATTTTACCCTTCCATATCATAATATTCACGTTGATAGAAAAACGCCATTTTTGGTCACTCTCTACATTCAGAACTCAAAAACATCGATCGATTTCTTCTTGGTAGCTCGCGATTCTGGGTCTCATCTCCACCCAATCATCTCCGAACCGTCGTCGTCGCCGTCGGACTTGCGGGTTTGCTTTTACTGTCTCCTTACAGGGCAGATCGATCCTCTTGGAGATCGGACGGTCGTTCTCGAGGGAGATGATAATTGGGGTTAAGGAGGAATGTAGGATTAGGGAACCATGTTTTGCGAATTTCAATGTTCAGGAAAGGATGAAAGCTACTAAAGAGACCAGGCAGAGGTTTGGAAGGGTTTTGCATCCTTTTGATAGTATAGAGGTATCTCTCTCTCTTATTTCTTACTGAAACATCTTGTATGTTGTATTTGATATTGCATTTTTCTCTTGGTTTTTATTTATGATTCCTGCCTGCTTCTGAATCTGGTTTTCCATGCTCTGAGCTAGGAACCTACTTTGGATTCCGGCGATTTATCTAATTTGCCCCATGGAAGCATACAATCAGATGACATAAAGTTTCTGATATTTTATGACTTATGTATTGGCTGATATGTTCTGAGTCATACTAATTTGTTAGCAATGCCAGTTGGCATAAAGCAAAAGCACAACGTTGATACTATTGTGCAAAAGGTATTTCATTTTATCATAGTCTACTGTTAATATGGTACTACCTGAATGAAGTTTCTCTAATTTCATTGAATTCAGTTTCTTGCAGAGAACTTTACTGTTATCCTAATCCATTATGATGGCAGTCTTGATGGGTGGTGGGATCTTGACTGGAGTGGAAATGCTACACAGATAGTTGATCAGAACCAAACTACATGCAAAATGCTCGAATTTGGTAGTTGTGTACTCATGCAAAATTTGGAACTCTTTGCAAAAGAGTGTATGACCACAGAGGCAGTACAAGGTGTTCAAATATCAGTGATGGGCCACTGTGCGCTGGGTAAGTTTATCTGATGATCCTCTTAACATGTTCGAATACAATTAATTCTGCATACACGCAAAAGGTGAATAAAACCTTTAAAATAGAGTATTTGAAAAAGGTAGTTCATCCCCTAATTTGATGTATCTGTATATTTAAAAGTTTGTTGAGGGTATGGCTCCAGTTTTTTCAAGATCAGCATGGTATTGTGCTTGGCACCTCATACTGGAAATTGTTATCTGTCTTATAGTTATGACTTATGAGATGCATTGCAAAATCCAAGTTTATGTCTTTCTCTTAAAGGTCAATTCTTTATAGTCATGGATTCATTTCAAAGTTACTTTTGTAATTTTTGTAGAATAATCTTGTGCATGGATGGGATTTTGATATGAAACTCGGTTATTGTGCTCAGATGAGCTCTGACTATGACATTTCTTATTAAAGATATCAGCACATTTAGCTATAGTTCTGGTGCAAAATACTTGTTTCTTCACATTTCAGTCCATTCCTGTACCATGGGCAGGTACAGTTTATTATCCTCTTTGAGAACTTCAGGATTTTGCATTTTGTGCCTTCATGATTAGGCTAACTTGAAGTAGTTAGATTAATTTGTTGATCAAAATCGTGACCTCATTGCATTTGCTCAGTCAAACAAGTGGTTTCTCAGTCCTTGCCATGTCGCAAATGTTCTCACTGTCACTGTTATCAGTTTCGTTTTGCCATATGCTAGAGTCTTTTAATCAAAATCTTTCCTTTCGGATAAGAGTTCTTGTTAGATTGCAAATAAAAATATATAATCACCATGCATGTTCTTTTCAAGAGCCTTATTACTGTATTCTTCAATTGCAGATTGAACAAATCATTCGCCGTATGTTCCCTTTTGGCAGGGGACTTTGCCATGCATATTGGGCTCCCAATTTTTGGGTATTTTACATCTTACCATTCAGACGCCGGCTCATTCACCGGTGGCCTAGTGGGAGATTCCTCACCTTTCGCCGCATTACCTCAGGTACTTGTAAAATTCAAAAAGACCTGTAAAGCTTAAATTGTAAATATCAATTACTTTGACGCTGATGTTCTGGCACAGATTTAGATTTTCATTAGTCATCTATGGCTAGATCTGATTTGTGTTATCTGAATCAATGATATGGCAGATAACACCCTGACAACCTTCATTGCTGTTATTCTTGCTTTATTGCCTTGCCTTGTTAGAGCCTGGAAACATCCCCAACCACGGATGATGGTTAGATGGATTGTGCATGCTTACACATGCGGTTTTGTTTTCGTGTGGCATGTCCATGAAAAAGCAACACTACACTTCATCATCCCTCTTGCTATAATTGCAGTGGAGAGATTGGAAGATGCAAAGCATTTTTTCGTGTTGTCAATAAGTACTCTTCTTCCTAGCTTTTCTTCAAAAAATCTGAATTCTCCTTTCAGTATTGAAAATTTGTTTACCGGATTCACAGGCTAATTTTAAATTTGATATTTTGTCTTCATGGAGTATCCTATTACTCACTATTCCCACTTCTGTACGAAGTTCAAGAATATGCAATGAAAATGCTGGTACTGCTGTTACAATGCCTTCTGATGTGGTTTGGATTTTCTGCCAAATTTCCCATTGTAGCTAAATCAATTGTGCCAGCAAACAAAAAAGGCAATAATTTAAAATTGAAAAGAAGTCCTAGTGTTCCTAATATTGGACGATCTTTTTACCGTTGGTTGGCTAATGAAGACTTACCTGACTGGTCTTGTCGATGTTGAGCTATATGGTCAGTTTTTGCACACTATTCTTCTCAGAGATAAGTTTCCTTTTGTACCCTTATTGTCCATCTCCATATTTTGTGCATTTGGGATCATGTACTTCTGGGTTTGGCAGCTGAGACAAATTGTTCAATCAACTTGATTAATTCCATATAGCGTCACATTCTATAGAGCAGATTACACAACACAGTGGTTTAGGAACTTTGTAATGCTAATGATATGTATCAAATACATGTAGTTACATTTTATCTATTTGATGGACTTGTTTATTGTTTAGAATTATGGAGTTATAGTTTTTCCTCATGTTCTGATCATCTCTATACTGTCAGAATGAAAACTCGGACACTGGTACGTAGTTTGTTTATCTATTTGAGCTAGGTTGAAATGATAACGTACGAGGATTGCTGACATTGACATTATTGTCAACAAAGAATTGAGCTAGTTGTTTGTCCCCAGTATATTGGCATATATTAGACATCGACAAAATTAAAAGCTTTATTCACTTTGATTTTACGATGGCAACAATTTCCTTTTCCCATTTTATGGTCCCTCCATATTTATATTTCATTTATGTGTACAAATTTATTTGAAATGGAGGTATCTAAATTGTTTTTTTTTTTTTTTTGTTTACAAGTTATCTTAAACTGATTGGATTAATTTATTGGGTTCTCGAATCGGACGGCATCAAAATCGATTTGGAGCCAAAATTAATTTTGGGTAGTATATTGTAATTTGTATCATATATAAACATTCAAAATTTATAGGTGATTTAGTTAGAACCAAAACTAATTAAGGCGGAGAATTGCAAGTATATCTTAACATTAAGTATCATGGATTCAGTTGTTGAGAAAAGTCCAAAAGGAATTAATGGCTGTTATTTAATTTTCAAGAATTTAGTGGTACGGGAAGTTTTGTTTGTAAGTTGGCCTTTTGAAGAAACAAAGTTGTTCACCTATACTATATATACTCAACTATTAAAGTTTATGATAGGGTTTTAATTTTAAACCACTTTTGTGATTTTATGGATTAGATAGAATCATATATTTAACTTAATACATCCAATTCTTTTAAGTTTTTTAACCACAACATTGATATTTATCTTCAATTTTTTAGAAAATAAAAAATCAGAAAGTATTATCAGTCTTTCTTTTTTTTTTTTTTAATAGAAAGTATCATCAGTCTATATTATAAACTTCCAACTGATTTTTGCATTATATTATAATTTTAATATAGGAGTTCATGATGGTGTAATGCTGCATTAAGTTACATTTTTTATTGTTGATCTTAGGATTATGAGGGAGTCATGCTCGCTTATTGTATTATCCAATGCATATTAAATCATACAACAAGTAATTAATAGCATTTGTGTTAACGAGATTGTTACATTATCTAGAGATCAACTTCTTAATTAAAAGTCTGTTTCGAAATTACTCATGAATTTTTTGCGGATAATGTTGTTTGTATTAATGCAAGCAGCTAGCTTCATTGGGTTAGGTGCAATGGTCAATGGTTATAGCCACATGGTCCTCACGTAGTATAGAATTATTTTCAAAATGGAACTATAGTTTTTTCCTTTGAAAAAACAACCCGTAATTTCTGTCTAGCATTGGAAAATATGATATAAATTTGTAATTTTTTGTCAATATAATTGGTCGAATTGATTAAGAATTTAGAGAAGAATTCATGGTATATCATGTCCGGATGAATTTATTAAAATAAAATAAATAATCAACTAACTTTTCTCCATGGATAAAGGCAAACCAACATTTTCTTGCTCTTTCCAAATATCTTTGTTATATCGATATAAATATGAATGTATGAAATTGATTATATAATTTTATTTTATTTCGTTACCTGCTGATAACAAACATTTTTTTAATAAGAAAATTGCAATCGGACTTTTTTAATTCGATAAGAAAATCCGTACTCTTCCAAACGGCCAACTTAAAATCCCTGGAAGTTATAAATGCTGAGAGCTCTCAGTCTCTTTACCAGATCAACCCAACCCGACCAATCTCAATTACCGATAATGCAAGCAAGTCATCTCCCGTACACCAACTGATAAAAATCTCACCAATTAAAAACTGCCACATCATTATACTCATACACGTGCCTTTCACGTGATCTTCCCTTACCTATATCTATATGAACAGGGGAGCTCCTAATTCTCAGCTAAAACTGGGGAAAAAAAATTACTCCCTTAAAAACTCCATTTCTTACGTTTCTCTTTCTACTATCAGCAGTGATGGTCTTTGAATTAGCCATTTTAATGGCGGTGGCGACGACACCGGGAGGAGGAGAATCGAACAATGAAACAGCTGATTCCGTAGGTGATTCCGCATCTTCGTCTTCGTGGTGGTCGTCGACGTTGAGTCCGAGCATTACGATTATTATTCTGATTTTGACGTCGACGCTCGTAATCTCAGTCGGAATCTGCCTTCTCCTCCGCCTCCTCAATCGGAGATGCATCCGTCACCTGTCTACCGTAAACTCCGCCGCTTCCTCTGTCGCAGCACTAGACTCTCTCCGTCACTCAGGTCGTCGAGTTTCGCCGGAAAACTCCAAAATTGATTTCGCCGCATTCAATTCGCTCATCGAATCGCTTCCGATTTTCACGTTTGCATCAGTCACATCACGACGCGCTCCGTCGACGTTCAACACCGGCGATTGCGCCGTCTGTTTGTCTAAATTCGAGGCCGAGGATCAGCTCCGTCTTCTCCCTATGTGCTGCCATGCGTTTCACGTCGGATGTATCGACACGTGGCTTATGACTAACCAGACCTGTCCACTCTGTCGATCGGTTTTAATTCCATCCGATTCTGAGCAGACAAAGGCCGCGCTTCCGTCTTCGGACGAGAGAAGAAATAACAGCTTCCGTCTTCAGATCGGCTCGTTAAGTCGCCGCCGCCAAACGGCCTCCATCGATTTTGACGTGTCGCGAGTCAGCTCGTATTCACTCGGTTCTTTTGATTACATCGTAGAAGAAGAAGCCGAGATTGTCCTTAACCAAACGCACCGGAGGAATGCCTCAGATAAAGCGGAGACCGAAGCGGCGACAGCGGAAGGGAACCTCGCCGCGGAAGTTGGCGGAGGAAGGAACAACTGGCTTCAGGATTACGTGGACAGGCTCTCTGTGTCTTCTCGTGCATTCTCCGGCAGGTTCTTCTCAGGAAGCAGCCGTCGTACCACCGCAGATATCGTCGTCTTCCCCGGAGAAATCAATGACTTGGAGGCAAACCGTGTCGGAGAAGAAATCACTGAAATGTTCAGGTGGTTCTCAGGGGTATGACAGTAATTGTTTTCATTTTCTCTACATCCTTCCACTCTGGCGTTTTACTTTCTCCAGCCTGATTGCCATGTGATTACCGGTGTATAATAGAGTGGATGTAACAAAATTAGGAGTGGAGCGAACAAAATTAGGAGTGGTTTTCGATTTCATATTTGCAAATGGAGTGTAGATAAAAACGATTGATTGGACTAGGTAGTGACACGTACTCATATTTTAGAAAATCAGACGATTGAAAATTTCCGATCACGATTACTATTTGGATTTTGTTTCGTCAAAGTCAAATCTATACTATGATCAGTTACAATTTCCCAATCCAGGGTTTAAAAAGTCAGTCAACGTAGGCTGATATTAATTTAATTCAGGTCACCGATCGATTTGTATTTATTGCTTGCTTGGAATTGAACCTACCTGGACAGTATGTAGATTGTCATTTGTCACTCTCCATCAATTCCGTGAAAGTCTTAAATGTGTATTTGTCAGTTATATATGTTTTATCTATATCGTTTCACTGTAGGGGATCAGAATTGTCGACGACTTTCTAACTTTTATCGATAAATTTCAATTCTAATATCTGGTTGAATTAGTCCTAAATAAAAGTAGGGACCGGAAACCCATCGGTGAAATCGATAACCGTTAGCCGACCGCCAATTTCTTGTTCAGTTTTAAGTTAAAACTATGCAAGCAATGAGTTATGTGACTTCTCAGGAATTAGTGTTTGGTTTTGGTAGTTGAAATCACCAAAACTAGCTGATTCTCTGAAAAGTTTCCATTCTTCTCCAAATTGAAACCATATGCAGATACTTGTGGCGTTAGGTTGCAAAGAGAGATTGGCCTCAATTAGCGATCTTAGACAATTTTAGGAAGCTCATTTTTCAGAGGAGATGGTATAAAAAAATTGAGCAATTATTGGGTAGTAGTACATAAATGGCATGCCAGTTTTACAAAATTTATTCTTTGTTGCTACTGAATTAAAATGTCAAACTAGAACATGATGGACTTGTGATGATGCCAAAGACAAAAGCTTTGTCTTTTATGCAACAAAGCCCATCAAGTTTCAACTGAATGAGTTTGGCCCAAAACCAGGAACAGAGGAGGAAAGACTTGGAAGTTGGAACTATTCAAACCACAATGTGACACGTGTCAGGAGTAAACAGTAAGTCCAGTTGGGTTTTCGAACAGAACAAGACTTTTGGTACATTCACTATCCTGTAATCATCTAATCTTGTTTTTCTTCATCTTATCAATCCATGGCGCTTTCTTTCGTTACAGTCCCAAAACCAATCCTTTTCAGCAAGACTACTTACTGTCCTTCTATCTCAAACCATACGCAACAAGGTCTATCTTCTCCAAACCCTTTTTTATTCTGTGGCAGAACATTGAATTTCTGCCCCCATTATTGAGAACTACCCATTCCGGCTCGTAGACTTGTTAAAACTGTTCCGTCTTGTAGTGTTGTTGAGTACCTTTCCGAGTTGTAGCCTTATTGAGAACCGCTCAGAGTTGTTGGGCTGTTGAGAGCTTTAGAAGCTGGAAATTTCGATGCAATGAAATTCTGACAGTATGTTTTGAACAGGGCTAGGACGAAGAACAAATTCTTTGAGAGTCGGTGCTATTTCTACTTCTAGCAAATGGGAGCCAAGCAAGGTATTGAGTCTTGCATATATGTAATAATAATGTATATCTTTTTTATTTCTGTAAATGAAATGCAGATGTTAATTATAGCTCATTGGGTCTTGTAGGTTGTTCCACAAGCTGATAGAGTTCTTGTTCGACTTGAGCAGCTGCCAGAGGTATGGCATCATATCCATCCATTACGTTTTCTCGTATCGGTGATCGATGTAACTGTACAAGAGCATGTTGCGGTGGCGGATCCAGGAATTTTTTGCATCGGGGACAAAATATGATTAATATATCGACGTGAAAATTTTTCTATTATACATCGCATTTTTTATTAAGAAGTGATCATATTCTTTCTTTACAATCGCGAAATATATAAACAAAATAAATGAATTATTTTCAATTAAAATAAAATTAGTTAATATAATAAAATTTGTGAGATACAATCCTTTAAAACATTTACACTAAAAATTTAAAATTAATTAGTAAGTGAGAGATATATTTGTTTAAACAATAAAGATTATTTTTAAAAAATATACGTTTGGCATAAATGTTTTAATAAAAATTTATGCTCAATCCTTTAAAACATTAATTATATAAAAGTAATTATTAAGTTAGATATATTTAATATGTTGCAGATTTGAAAATGACTTCTATAACAGTTCTATTGGCCCAAACATTCAAAAAAAAATTAACTTTCCATGTCCAAAAGTAAAAAAAGGAAGGAAAAATGGAGGAATGGACAGTTTTAAATGCAATAAAAACCCATCTGGCCCAAAACAGAACATAACTTCTCAGCCCAAAATAAAAGAATAAGAAAAAATAAGAGTAAAGTTCAAAGGAAAGAATTCGAACCTTTTGAATTGGCGCCACATACTATACTAACTGGCTACATCAAACTATTTAATCTCTACATGCATATTTATAATTTATTTTAAATCATCGGTGGCAATTGCCAATAGATTTACTCCTAATATGTTGTGATTGTTAAATTGTTTTGTGTTTTGAAATCTGTTGGTGGAATTCTGTTGTCGAAGTCAACCGTTAAATTTGAGCGCTATCTAATGGGCGAGGTGAGAATAGATGGTCATGAATTCATCTATTTTCAAATGCTTGACGAATTTATTGTTAACAATTTGATTTCAATTTAAATACTATCTGTTGGTTCTGATCTTGACGGGGAAGCAGTGATGGACTTTCAATAAAAATCTAACATATGTTAAAATATTTTACTAGAAAATAAATAAAATCGTTTTTGACACTATAAACATTTTAATACATATATGTGTATATGTATATATATATATATATATATTTTCAAGATGATATCACAGTTAGGTAATTAGAGGGTCGAAATATTAGTATAATTCATGATAATTCATGAAACTATATGACTTGATGTGTAAATAGTAACTTATGTTTGGTATCTGAATTTTATGTACTTAAATTTATTTAACTCATAAATGTTCGAATCAAAATTATTTATTGAGTATACTATAAATTTTTTTAAAAAATATAGTGTATGTTGCAGCATATGACTGTCTATATAAGGATTCATCACTACGGGGAAGTGCAGGCCGGAAACAAGGTAGTACCAAATGCACTGTATATATCTTTGTTTGCAATAAGTCAGTGCCTATATAAAAATTTTTACGTTTTCTATTTTCAGGTTCTTTTCTCAGACATAAATGCTTATGATGTAAGTATACGAACTTAGGTTAACATTTAAATCACTTAATGTTTCCAGTTTAAATCACTTCATGTTTCCAATCTTTCACCGTATTATAATTTTATCTAATCTGTTCTGAACGCGAAGCTTCTTGCAAGTTGATTTCGGAACAGCAAAAAAACATTGTTTCTGCAAACAGAGTGATTTGTTAGCTATGGTCGGGTAGAAGTAGAGTTTGACCAATAAGACTATTTTTGTTTTGCATCTTTGTAATGGATGATATTCTTCTTTACTTATAATATGTTCCTGCAATGGAATATTAGACTAGATATTGGCAGAGTAAAATTAAACCAACTTTTCTTTGCTCCCGCAATGGCTACCAAGATAACTTTGACAAATGTCCAACATTTCAAACCATTCCATGAAATGCAGTCATTAAATACTTGCATCAAAACCTCATTTAAGTACCTATGCTGTTTCGAGATGTTGCCTAATGTTAATTAGGAACTACTATAGCCTACATATGAAGTTCTAAGCCAACATACTGCAATTTTTTTTAAAGGCACAGCCAAGGTCACAAATAGCTAATCATTAGAAAATAGCCGATTCTGTTGATATAATTACAACATAGAAAAGTAAACAACAACAACCAGACCACTAGGTACCGGATACTTAATATAGCTAGCAAAGACGAGCAACCAAATAAATTCACAACAGTAAAATTAACACGCAAACTTGTTCTTTTGTTGCTGCCTGCGCCTTCTTTTCCTATTGCATGACCTCTAGTGAAACAAGGCTCTCAACCATGACGTCTGCATAAAAGTTTTTCGGCAGTGCCCTTTTCAATTTTCTGACAATTTTCATCTTTTTCGTCTTAGGATCATACAGTGAACAGCTTCGTCCAAGACTCCTTTACACCATATTCTTTCATTACCCATATATCTTCACCTCCATTCGTTGCTTCATCACGAAACGAAATAATGCAAAGGCAGCCTCCTAACACTGTCATATACAGGTCGCTATAAAGCAAAGAATCAGGCAATGGCAGAATCATAGTGAAGCTCTCCCTGGATAAATCAAAACACGCAATCATATTAACTTCCATTTTACCCCTAAGTGGAGCCACAAGGAAGTGAATGTTCCCTGAAACACTTGCAGTTGAAGTATCCATGTAACTCTGGTCATAAAAGTTAGTAAGGTAAATTATATGCTTCCCTTCCTACAAGAATTTTCTTTCAAGCTATAAACAACGAATAGGCAACCTGCATCAGCTCCAGACTTGTCCTCTAACCTGCTTGATAAAGCAATTGTTCTTGCCACCCCCGTATCTTTCAAAAAAATCCTATCTCGGCTCCAAGTACCTAATCCTGACGACTTTGCAGTCATCACCAGATGAATCATAACCAAAGACAAAATGGGACATCGTACGGCAAAAGATTAGACCAACAATAACAACATTCGGTTTTATCGTCTGGAGTCTGCTATACGAATTCTATTTATTTTAAGTCTCTTCGAAAAAAGAAATAATATTTTTTCAGTAAATTAAAAAAATATATATTAATAAAGTATAATTAAGAATCTATAATAAATTAAATATAATTTTTAAAATAAATCTAAAAAAATCTAACTCTAATCCTATTAAGAGTATATTTTAAGAAAATAATTAACTTTAAAAATAATAATTTGGCCAACCAGAACGTGGCTCAATGGTTAAGACGTTTCTTAGATCATGAGTTCGATTTTTGGGAGAGCGAACTTTAGATGGATAAATTATTGTATTAGGTATATAAAAAAAATTAGGAAAACATTATTTTTGAAAATAACAATATATTTGGATGTTGGCAAAATACAATTCTTCCTACCTTGCTAGTTCATTGTGTTTTATTTTTAAAAAACTATCAAATTATATATTTGATTTAGTTCATTTAAATTTTGCTAATAAATGATTAGTGGCGCTTTACTAACTTTAAAAAAAAAACAATATATTAACATTATCTTTTTGATGTTAACAATATACAGTATTAACATTACATTCCACGATGAAACGTGAAATTATAATAACTCGATTTTTATTGATAACATAATAGCTCAATTTTATTTTATAGAATGTATCTAGACAAATAAATATGCCCTAGGAAAAAAACCGATTTTTTTTCAAAAAGTAAAAGATTTTATTTTTTTGAATTAAATAAAAAATAAAAGACTTTGACCATAAGAAGAAAAAAAAGATCTTACTACGGGAGAAAAAAGAGAAAAAAAAAAAAGAGAAAATATATATTGGTTCCTTGTT
This sequence comes from Rutidosis leptorrhynchoides, assembly GCF_046630445.1. NCBI lineage: Eukaryota > Viridiplantae > Streptophyta > Magnoliopsida > Asterales > Asteraceae > Rutidosis > Rutidosis leptorrhynchoides. The sequence continues at coordinate 36,332 of NW_027266868.1, read as the reverse complement.
AACGCAGGAAAAAATACAGAGGGAGCTCGCGAGCTAGAAAGAAGGTCCCACCTCCAATAGCCAACTGGGAGGAGAGGAGATCTCGATAGCATAGATCCTTAGAGAGTGAGTGAAGATCGGAATCAAATGGCTCCGGTATCGGCTTTGGCCAAATACAAGCTTGTCTTCTTGGGGGATCAATCTGTGGGCAAGACTAGCATCATCACTCGCTTCATGTACGACAAATTCGACAACACCTATCAGGTTCGTTGATCTGGCTTTTCAATCTGATTATTCGCTCATTCATATGGGTCTTATTGAGATTTGAGATCACAATCACAACACCTTGTTGCATTCCCCGATCTTATTTATGTTTCGTATTCATGATGATCAGGCTACCATTGGGATTGATTTTCTTTCAAAGACCATGTACCTTGAAGATCGAACTGTCCGTTTGCAGCTCTGGTGAGAATACCACCTCTTGTTCTTTTACACGCTCTGAAATGTTGCAGATGATAGTATGTTTTTTGGGGTTTCTCTTAATTGCAAAATTATCCCATCTACATGATTTTGGCAGTTAGATTGTGGTGTGGCAATTTCTCTTAGGTTGGACGAATTTTTGAAAGCCGTGTTTTTCAAAAAGCTTGATGACTTCTGTTTAATGTCTGGATCTAGTTCTTCGAGTTGTGTTGCATTTATGTTTAGCTTGCTGCGACATTGAGCGATTTATTTACATTTGGTGAAGTAGGAATGAACCTAGTATTTAATGCTTTTAAGTTACTGTATTCATCAGGACGTGTTTCTTTGATGGTTTGCATGAGTTCTCTCCATGTCATGGACGCATGATACGTGTGCTTTTACATTCGTGCATAATGTTGTGTCTTCATGCATTCTATGTTGACAAACATAAATTTTCGAGTGCTTGTGCTCTTTGATGAATCTGCTTTTATCTGCTGTTCAATTAGTCTCTTTTGTTAAATTTTGAATTTTTATTTCAGGGATACTGCTGGACAAGAAAGGTTTAGGAGTCTTATTCCAAGCTACATTAGAGATTCCTCTGTAGCAGTCATTGTCTATGATGTAGCGAGTATGTTCCATATCCAACTTCTTCTTCTTTCTGCCTTAGAACCTTCAATTATCGCAAGTCATTTTACATTTATGTTTTAATGTACCTGGAGAGACAAATACTACCTTTTCGTGGTAAAATATATTTTAAAAAGTTCTCTTAGCCAAACATAACCAATGCATTTTGATTGAGATCCTAGGTACTGCCTAAGCTATGTACTGAGTTCTTGATGAATCTTATAATAGTGGAGTTGTCCATCTATGACCCTATTGAGTGACCAGTTTTCAAAATCTCTCTTTTAATCAACTTTTCTTATTGGTGGTCTCACAACAGCAAACTTTTATGTACTATATATACTTATTTTCTGTTTGGTGGGAATTTTCTCTTAAAGTGTCAATTATTTAGTGTTTTTGTGCTGGATTAGGCAGACAATCATTCCTAAATACTGCCAAGTGGATTGAAGAGGTCCGTACTGAAAGGGGCAGTGATGTTATCATAGTCCTTGTTGGGAATAAAACAGATCTCGTGGAAAAAAGGTAAACTGAAGCTCAACTTTTGTTCCCATACTCTGTTCATTTAAGTTTTGTGAATTGGGTTGGTCATTTCCCTGGCTAAGAAATGTTGGCTAGCAGTACTAGTTTGTGACCACCGGTCGCAAATAGTGTTTATAACTAGACTGCCTAATTGTGGCTTGGCAGGCAAGTTTCAATTGAGGAAGGGGAGGCCAAAGGTCGTGAGCTGAATGTTATGTTTATCGAGACTAGTGCTAAGGCTGGCTTTAACATAAAGGTACGGTGTTTGGTTTCGACTCCAGTTTTTTGTCCTCTGCTGAAAAATCTACTTCTAAAATTTTCCAGTAAAACTTTTTTAAGCAACCTTATTGAGTGAGTTGTCTTGGTCAAAATTTCAGCCACTCTTTAGGAAGATTGCAGCAGCTTTGCCTGGAATGGAAACACTGTCTTCAACAAAACAGGAAGATATGGTTGATGTTAATCTTAGGTCCTCCAACACCAACTCATCTCAAGCACAGCAGCAATCAGGAGGGTGTGCTTGTTGAATTGAGAGAGAACCAAATCATCGATCAATCTAAGCTACACTTTTTTGCAAGAGTGTATGTAAAGTTACTGCCTCATCACAGTTTCTGTAGCACAGTACTTTCTCGGTTTAGTTGATTTTGAAAAGAACTATTTTGAGTGAGAGAGGAAAGACATAGATGGTTAGTTGGGTTAATTCTAACTATGTTGCTTTGTTTCTTTTTGACTCTCATCTTTTGGCTAGAAGTCGTACATTCTGTTTCAGTTCGGCAATTTTTGAAAAACTCGATTTAAATAATGTTATATAAAAACTCCGTTTTATGTAATGTTATATGGTCGAGGATTCTGGTTCGTACATTCCCGTCAAAGTTCGAGGGTACCAATTTGGAAGAGATATGCTTGAACAATGCCAAACATGGAATCATACAAGGGCTTGACTCACTCTGTTAGGCTTATTGTTAAGCATTTAACTTTCTGGATTCCAATCATATAAGTCCCTGTACAAATCTAACTCACTCTTGAATCCCTGATTTTTTACACTTCAATTTATGGCCGGTAGACTCGAATTTTCTAAAGGAATCAACGGTTCCCTCCATTCAAACTCTTCCATGTTCGACTTTCTAGTCATTTTTAAAATAATTTTTTTTAATATTTATGTTATAAGTATGTTTGTTGAAGGTGAAGGTTGAAAAGTTCTCTATTCATCACAAGTTTTAGTCAAAATTGTAAATCAATTATTTTGGTCTAGCTTAACTGTAGGAAAATTAGCGATAATCATATTCAGCTCGGTAGGAATAGGTCACTCAGAATACCGTCAGTCAATATCAGATCCAAAAAAAGAAATACGATTTGATATTGGAATTATTTCATCTCTAGGTATTATTTATATTTCTGCTTTCCTTTTCTAGGCTTTGCAAGAAGAAGAAGCTTCTAAGTGTTAGTTTGAATGTTTGAACTTTGAAGTGGTGTTTGGTCCCACATGTAAAAATTAATAGGAAAGGATGAAAACCTCAAACTGCAAGAGATTATGTTTTTGGCCAGTTGACCAGTTGGAAGCATCTTGAAACAACACAAAAGATAAATTGGGAAACTCAGATTGATCTTTTCATTTCAAGCAAAGAACCTAAATTAATCGAGTATCTTACTTTAAGGCTTGGTCCACTGGATTTTGATTCTAAATAAAACGATGTTTGACCCGACTTATGTTACAAAGTAATTTGAAGTAGAGTTGCATTAGTAAAATTTTAAAAGAACCCTACGGAACATTAATTTAGCTGTCTCTCTTTTTATCAAACCTTTGAGACGTACATATATATACAAGTTACCTTTAAATCAATAGTTTGGTACCGCAAAGAAAATGATGATTTAAGTGAGAAAGAATATCATAAGCAATCGCAACACATGAAAAGAAGAAGTATCTTTTTCCTACCAAAAAGTTTTGGACAAGACTACAATATGTTGTGGTAGGACTGAAGCTTCTAAATCACTTGAAAATATACAGACTTCCCAAAAACACTTGCCAAAATTTAATTCTAATAAAATCCTTAATTGTAAACGACTCTACGATATCCTTGACCAAATCATATAGTGGACTATCATTTTCGTGAGAAATCTTATAGTGGACCAAAATTTATTACTCATTCCGGTCCTTTTTCGGTCCCTGTCAATTTTGACAAATTTTTTTTCTTATTAAATATTATTTTTAAAAATCTGAATTATAAATTATCTATTATACCCTTATATATATCCATTTAAATTTTTATATTTTATGTTTTTTTTACACCCTAAACTTTATCAAAATGTCCTTTTCATCCTCATCTTCCTCCTACCATGCCTCATTAAAACTCTAGAGCGATTATATCATAGGAGCATGTATAGAGAAAGACACTCTGAAATCCAGTACTACACACTTGCTACAGATAAGACCACATTATAATCACAAAATCATTTTGTAAATCATATTCTTGCCATCAATAAAAGACTTTTGATATTTTCTGAATCATTAAATATTTAAAAGAAAAAAAAAACATATTCTCCTATATATGAAGCATAGAATACTCAAATATGGAGTTAAATAATTGAGGTAAAAAAAAAACAATGAGAGAGAAAAATTGAGATTTATATATAATTGGGACCGTTCACTCCATTATATAATTCAAAATTTTATAATTCAAAATTTTAACATAAATATATCTAATATAATTGTTGATATATAAAATAATGTAATAAGATTTCTATCACTATATATATATATAACACTGATCAATAATTAAAATTTAACACAGTAAAAAAACTTATTTAAAGATCCAAACAAAATTATACATAAAATGCACTATTTTTAAGTATTAGTAAATTTATATAACTGTAGAAAAAATATTTTTTTTATTATAAATTAATTAGTTTTATTAGAAAAAGTTGTTTCTTTAACTTATAAAGTTTGTACTGGGTAATGTATTTTTTTATTAATTAAATTGTGACATTAAATGATTTTGATTGGTTAAAATTTTTTTGGGACCGTCCTTATTCGGAGAGATTGAGAGAAAAGATTTTAAAATTTTATACGTCAAATCAGAGTCCTCATATTTAATTTCACTGCATGTTTAGTTCTAATATTTATCACATGTAAATATTGGGACCAGCGCACAAGATATTCTAATTAATACAACAATACAGTAATTAGCGTACTAATGATTGCCACGACACAAGTCTAGTTTTTGCAGTTGCGCTGTTAGTAAGGCAGAAGAAATTACGGTTCCCTATAAGTGGACTATCGTTTTCTCGTGAGAGCCACAGGCATTCCCTTTCGTCTTTGACCGTTGATTACTTGATTTATAAAACTAAGGGTGCATTTATTTTTGTTAAAATTAATATGTCTGAATCTGAATATATATTTAAATATTAAAATATTAATTTTAAAATTTAATGATAATTTATTAAGACTGTTTATTTTTAAACATCTGAATGTGTTTTAATATTATAAATATTTATTAAAAAATAAGTATTAAATAATTATATTATAAGAATAATAATTTTAATAACTATAATATAAAAAATAAGTTTAAAATTAATATAGAAAATGATTTTTTAATTTAAGAAAATAACGAAAAAGGGTAAAACATAGTGTTAAAAAAGAAATAAAAATATGTTTTAAAAATAGCGAAAGAGAAAAACCAAAACCATATTCATTGAAATAATAATAATATATATATGTAAATTTGAAATCTCAAAATTATCATAAGAGAAAGTTGTTTTTTAATTTAAAATAATTAATTAAGGAAGAGAATATACTATTGAACATAAATAATACTAGTATTTTTCAGAAAAAATAAATAGAAGTACATTAGAAAACAAAAGGAAAAAAAATCGGTCATAGGGTTCGAACCCAGATTGTCCGTATGATAGGGTGCACTACACACCAGCAAGCTATAAACGCGCACGTCTTACCTCTGAATGACATTAAGTGATATATTCACATCTGATTTGATAAGAGATAATAAGTGTCATTAAGTACTTAACTTTTTAAAAAACCAAACGTTCTTAATAAATCAAAATCTGATTACATCTGTCCAATTCAGATTAAGAGTCATAATAAGTGCAAACAAATGCACCCTAAGCCACGGTTCAATTTCGGTCCACATAAAACATAAACTCCATGGATCCCACACCAACCCCCTCACCCTAAGGCAGTTAGAGCATCCGATCACTGGTCCTATATAGTGGGAGAAAAAATTAGGACTCATCTACAATTAGGACCATTCACTATATAGCTTTAAATTTCATAATTACAACATTAACATAAAATATTTAAATAATTGATAGTATAAAAATAATGATATTGTTTTTGCTATTGTTATTGTTATATATATATTGTAATATCTTAAAAAAATATATTACAATAATCAATAATTAAAATTCAACATACACTAGAAATTTAAGAAAAAAAACTTACATACAAGACTCAAATAAAATTATACATAAATAAATAAATTGTCTTTACTGATCGCTTTATATAAGTGCGTATGATGTTATTTAATCTAGAATTAAAAAAATAATTTTTATTTTTTTATATACGGGACTAGTAGTAATCAACTTTTAATAAATAAAATTAGTTAGTTTTAATAGTGAAAATAGTTTCCTACCATTAAAGAATTGAATGTGCGTAATGTGGTTTTTAATTAATTAAATTCTGACAAAGAGTCTTTTGATTGGCTGACAAATTGGCTGGGACGATCCCTACTAGTAGGGACGGAGAGAAAAATTATTGGAATTTCATGTGCCACATCAAAATCCCTTCATTTTACTCTACTGCAAGTCATCAATTTTCAGGACATGAAAAGATCGAGACTAGCAAAGAAGTTGCTCTTACATTTAAGTCAACTTTATTTAGCATCATGTTGCTAATGAGTATCAAAAATATTTTTTTTAGACTAACAAAAGAAATATAATTTTTAGACACTAACAAAGAAATATAATTGAAAAGTGTTGAGATTAAAAAAAAAAAAATTGAAAAGTTTTGAGTTATATATCAAATTTTATATCCTTCTATGGAGCACAATGAACATTCTATAATAAACATATAATACTTTCATATCAAAATACTTGATGTTTCTATTTTTGTTTCATGTGTAACCGAAGGTAGTATTTTTTTTAAAAAAATTTGTCCCTTAAATTTTAGTTCATCACTTCATTTTTTTACTATGCAAGCAAAGTCCACCACCACCATCCTTCCGCCCCCTATGTAAGAAACACAATTAATGTTATTCGAATTGAGACCAGCGACCCATTATCAGTTTCCTTCCTTTTGATCGTTTTCTAAAACTAGTTGAGTTCACATCGTTGTCAATACATAATACCTAAATTTTACAAGTCAAACCTTCTACAATGATCGCCAAGAAGAAGATATTTGAACTTTCCTTAGCAAATTGCGCAACTGTTCAATCATCCTATCATTATTTTCCTCCTAATGTCTAAAATTTATGGAAAATATAAACATAAAGACTAAAAAAAAAAAAAAGAGGAAAATATAAACATGATAGAATTTTATCATAATAATTGAGTTGCAATATGGGAATCAAAATATGGGAGTGATAAAGGAACTAATCATGCAAAATTTTGTCAAATTTGATATTTTTTTGCGAATGAATTCACGGACTCATGAATCCAAAAATCAAACCATCCAAATAAAATAAAAGGGAAAGAAATATAATTTAATTACGCTGTATTATTCTAATTCAATGTATCATATAATCTATCTATACTGATAAAAGCTCAATATACACATCACAAGGCTATAGACTAGTATTTCGTTTTTTCTTTTCCAGCACTCCCCATTACCAAGTAAATTATGAGCAATAAATTTACCAACCACCACCCAAAATTAAAATAAAACTAAAAAAGTTAGGGGAAAAAAGATGAACAAGGGGTAAAACCGTACTTCCATTCAAAAATCGCAATCAACGGTTGTGATTCACCCTCCCGAAATCCGCAAGCTTCCTAGACCTGTTGGCGCAATACGACGCCGCAGTTCCAATGTGAGGCTTTGCAGAGCCCCGTAGCTCGCCGGAATATGGCACGTCAGGCGCCAACGGACCGCTTTTCTGGCTCCAGTGCCGGTTTGGGCTAGCTCTCACCAGAGGACTCAAACAAAACGCCAGGCTCGACATGCTTTTGACCTGGCACGGACGCGACCGCCTCGCCGCCGACGGCGGAGCCACCGTAGAGGGCGTGCTTCTCATTCCCTGCGACGATTCCGATGTGTGATCACTTTCTGACGGTGATCGATTGCAATTGTCTTCGTTGGCGTCACTCTCCGGCGACATTCCACGATCGACTCTCCGGCAGGGAGGTGGCTTGGAATGATCATCCATCCGCGATTGCTTCTTACGGCGATAGAATATGGAGGAGAGCCATGACGGAGACGGAGCCGATACAGACGATGACGAAGAGGATGGATGTTCATTGCTATACGAATCTCGAGACGAAACAATACTCGGGTCAATAATAATATTATTATTAGGATCCGAAATCGACGATGGCTTCCTGGATCTGGACTTGGAAAAGAAAATCGACAGAGCTGACAATTTCCCACTCGCCGATTTCCTCCGGCAAGATCTCAAAGATGTCAGGCTAGGTGCTCCGTTGATGGCATTGTAGGTAGGGCCCACCTGAGGCGTGCTGTAGAATCGAGGATCGAATTGATTAGGGAGATGGTGATGGATTGGAGCCGCGGAGCTGACGTCACCTGATTTCCTTCTGGAAACATAGGGCGAGACGGAGCGAGGGAATTTAGGAGGAGGAGGCGGCGGCGCGTCTGATTTAGCGTAACCGTGTAGGGCAGCGGCTGCTGCGGAGGCTAATTTAGCTTCAGCTTGCGTTTGAGCGGCGATAAGAGCTAAGAGACGTTCCCGGAGACAAGTGGCGCAAACGCCGACGCTGCTACTAACATCCACCGGGTGCTTCTTACACCTCATCTTAATTTAATTAAAAAAAAAATTATAAAACACACTCACACACACTGTTTGGAGACTAAAATATCATGTACAATTGAAATCTTGGTCAATCTATGATGAACGGAAAAAAGAGATCTGAATGGAAGAAGAAGGTTTTTTGTTTTGTGTATTGTGACTGGTATCTCTCCAGCTGAGAGAGAGAGAATGTGTTGTTGGTGTTGGAGTTTATTTGTCAGCGTTAGAAACTCGCTGGGGGCTCCTCTTCTCGTCATGTGGTTTTAATTATTTACATTTAATTATATATATATATAAATAAACTGGTAAAAGGGGAAAATAGTATCTTTAAAAAAAAAGGGAAAGGGAAGATCTATTTGTTTATGTGTCAGTCTTTCTTACTATCGGACGACTTCGCCAACTAGGATTACTATTTAATTTAATTTAATTCCGGTCATTTTATGGAGAGAAAAGGGAAAGTAAAAATGAGATCTGGATGGATATTGGTGCAGCGGATTTTTAACTCTAATAATGAAATTTTAGTTTTTTAAGTTAATAATTTTTTTATAGTTTTTCCCCCTCCTCTTGAACAGATTGGTAATAGGATATTTGTTCCCCGAATAGGGGTAAAATTGTGAATTTAAAATCATATTACCTCCGTCTCTCCGTCTTAAAATAGATGCAAATTTTTAAATATAATTTATATTAAAAAATTTGAATATATTTTGAGGAGGTAGTATATGGTATATGAAGTTGAAAAAATCAACATATAATATGGTTTTTTTATTATCTTTTCTTTTAGGCAATAATAATAACTAATTGAATTGTAAAGAAAAAACAACTAATTGAAATATTTCAATTATAAATTTTATTGCTCAATCAAAATTTGACATATATCTATTCAATTTTTAACCTATTTATTATAAATAAAAAATATGAATAAAAAATTATAATAAGATTAGAATTCTTAAATTATCTCAAATCAATTATAATTGGTTTATTATATTCTTAATTAGAGTCTACAAATATTATAATTTTATTTTATTTTAATTTTTAGTCTAATATTTCATTTAATTTTTAATATTCTTTAAATATAGTATTCATTATTTATATAATTATTTTTTATTTTAAAAATATATATTTTTTCCAACGGACGAAAATTCTAACTTGTTATAGACATTTGGGAGAGCATAATTGATATGTTTAAATTGGAAATTTTATTGTCAAGTAAAATCTTGATATGTGCCATTTATTTTTTATTTTATTTATTATTTAAAAATAAATACAAGATTTTAATACAATTCTAACTCTTAAAATAAAGTTAAAAAAATTATAATTAATTTATTATATATTTCTAATTAAATTCTGTCATTATTATATTGTTAATTTTATACGTATGTTTTTTCCTAATAATTCACATACAAATATTTTTTTTGAATACCGATTATTATAAAATAGTTATTATACTATTTATTCAGTATAATTTTGAAGGTGACCTAATAATTTATTATTATAATATACGACGTAAATTTTGTCCTTTAATAACGAGCAACGCATATTCTTTTGATTAAAAGAGAAACTGTAATTCTTTTTATATTTACTTTAATTTTTTTTATTTTACTCTTGTTCAGTTTTTTTAAAATATTATTATTTTTCTCATTATATTATAATTGTACGTACTTAAAACTCGAACCCTGATAGACTCTTGTTTATTACACTATTTAAGTACAAGTACTAGTTTATACAATTGTTGACTATTCTCTTATCCGAGCACAGAGATTAATTTTTTTTTTCCCCTTAACTAGAATAATATAATATTTTTTTCATTGCATTCTTTCATATAGGAGAGAAAAACGCATATGTTTGTTTTAATTTCCGTTTTCTTTCAGTTCGTAAAAAGGAAAAAAGTTTTGGAACTAATTTTCTATTTAAATGTTTTGTTATTTTTTTGGGTACATTTGTTATTTGATGAGTATATGCCGAATTGGTAAATATTGACATTAATTATTTGTTTAAAGCCAAATAAAGTCTACAAAGGAAAAAACATTGGGATAACATAAAAATTTATTATAATAATAACATATATTTAGAAATGAATTAAAAGATTTAGTCAATGATAACTTCAATAACTCGCTAGTTTGATGCATGATTTTTGAATTCACCTAAAATAATCGATTATCAATTCCAATAGATTTCCAGCTTTCGATAAATTACCGAGTCTTCACTTTAATCATTTTCGATACTGTAAGTTTGTTTGTTGACTATTAGTCTATTACCACTTACGTCTAATTTTCATTAATATATTTTACCAACACCCATTTATTCAAAACTTATTCTCAACTAGGAAAAAATTTGTATACATATTGAAGCTGCTACTTACTTGACAACAAAATGGAAAAGTGAGGGTGAAACTTTTTCTTTTTCCAATTTAGAAGGTTATTGACTCGTTCCTTTTTCTTACTTGGATGACAAATGATTACTTCATCCATAAAAATCTGCAGGGGCTGCTACTTACTTGAATGGAAAAGGTGACGGTGATACTTCTTCGGAGGCGTGCTTTGTGTACACACAGATTTGTGTGTACATGTACATATAATTATTTTTTGGCCTTTTTGTTTAATTTTTTTTAAAAAATTAAGATCTTAAATGAATTAGAATTTACTTTTCTGTCCTGAGATTCTATCAAAGAAGCTTCCTCGACTCGATCAAACCAAATCTACTGAGATCCAATTTTTTATTGAATTTTAGTGGATCTCTCTCTTCAATTTCTCTCTTAATTCGATAGAATTTTTTCAAAAACCAGCTACAGCATGGCGGTTTTGGCCGCCGTTCACTGCGGCGACGTCGGTGGTCGTCGTCGGATTTTAGAGATTTTGGCATGGTCGGCTCGTTGCAACGTTTTAAACGCTATGGTGGTGTCGGTTTTTCCTATTTCGAATTTATTCGCCATAAATCTGAGGTAAAAGTCTCAAATTTTAACTTTTAATTTCTTTAGATCTCATCTCCGTTTTCATATATATTTAAATAGACATCCTAGTGATCCTTTCTATGTGAATTTTAGTGAAAATGAGGAGTTTTGGGAGGTCTTATCGACGGGTTAAAGTTTCAAGCGGTGAATCGGTCGACTTCCCGACGTCGCTCGCTTCCGGTCAGCCGTCGCACGCTCGTCTCTCCTTCCTTTTCTTTGGTTCTCGTCGATTTCGTTAAAACGGTCTCACCCTTCCTAATGTTACAGAATCGAAAGTGATGACAGGGGAAGGAAGAACAAATAGACCGATTTTTATCATGACTGTTAGAATTGAATTTATCATTTGTTTTGTGTCACGCCCATAGTCTCTTTCTCAATCTCATTTGAAATTGACCCTGCTCATCCTTAACATGGATTCTTACTATCAAACTGCAGTTGGTAGTTACTCATAAATTTGAGTCGATATCTTAGTGAAGTTGTTTCATTCTGTATTTTAATTGCATTGACCTGGATATTATTGTTATTTAGGTTTGGAATGATATTAGAGGCACTATTCATTGACAATTTGTCTTTCCTCTTGTAGTTAGAGCAATTGCACAAGATATACAAGTTTTGTGATTTCAAATTTAGTTGGACCGGCTTAATTGCGAACCGCTAATTTCGATCACTAAAAAGAGTTAGTTCGATAAACACACATATCACATATTTTAAAACGAAATTAAATTGAAATTGGATAGAGGGTATTTTCGTCCTAAATGTTAATATGTACACCATGTACACACAAATGAGTGTACATGTAGAACGACTGATTAGGAAAATACGTATAAGTTTTTTTTTTTTTTTGAATTAAAGAAGAAAAATAAAAGTTGACTTGTTCCCCTTTCTTACTTGGATGACAAATGATTATCTCATCCATAAATCTGGGCTGCTAATTAAACTATTGTCAGTTGTCAAGTACTACACGACGAGTACACACTCTGCTTTCATGTCGTAATCCGAAATGCATACGTATTGTTGCCTTTTCTCACTTCAATCTTTTTCTTTTTTCCACATTTAATTAGCCCGGATCCCAACCGGTCAAACCCAGACCGATTCGGTCAAATCCGAACCAGACCAAAATTCGAATTGGATCCGTGAAAAACCAGTTCATGACCGGCTCAAAAATTTCGACCCATATAGGTCAACTGCCATGTGGCATGAGTGATGAGGTGGACTGTTCCACATGGCACAAATGATGACATGACCCAATAATATAGTGATACGTATTACAAACCGATCAGAACTCGATAAATTAATAAACTCTTTAAAATAATAAATTTGTCCGGTCCCGACTTGGGCCAATGTAAAAAATCGAAAAACTCAATAATATAATAAGATAATAATTTTTTGGGAGATCCCTTTATAATTTTCGGTCCCAAGAAAATCGTAAATTAATAATTCATAGAAACTGAAAAAAATATATTATACTCTATTAAAATATGATTCAATATGAGTCCCAATGTTCGCTGCAACGTAATTCTAAAAGACATAGACTAATTTACGTTTTTGTTTGGTATGTACAATATAATTACTTAATTTATACGGAAATATGAATTACATTGAATTGGTTAAAAACTCTTTAAATTAATAATTATTAATTTATCTATAAATTAATAACTTTCTAAATTAATAAATTTCTCCACATTATTAATTTATAAAATTTTAATTGTTGTAAAAAATATGATGACGTGTGAGACACATGTACGGATTAAAATTTGACATGTCGCACAATGTGATGACTTTGACTGGTAGACCGATTCGTTGATCAATCCGTAAAGGTTATCAGTTCAATTTAAGGCATGCTAAATACACTATTTTAAAATAATTGTGGTATAAAAGTTTAAAATAATGGACTCCATGGGTGCATAAAATTCGGAATACGTTACGACGAAACATAACATTTATAATTATAACGTAATTATATAATATTTAATAACATAAAAAAGTTGATTCGTACGTAATTATTACACGTTAATATGGCTGTGTAATTACACGATCACTTATAACTTCTGAGGGAATCTTACTGGTTTTACTTTTTCTAAAGTTTTTTTTTTCCTTCTAAATCTTCGACTTCGAATATTTGTAAATAAGATCGAGGCAAGCAGCATGCGCCACTTAATTATTTTCTACTTATAACTAAACGCTAGCTAGGGTTTTCTACCTATATATTGATTTATATTTTCATGTGGGGAGTTTAAATGCCAAACGAGACGGGGACCGAAACCATTATTGACTACTATATCCTGGGCAACTAACATTAATTATTATCATCGAAATCGTCTTTTCCTTGTAGTTTTATGTATAGCCTCGATCAGAGGTTGTTCGACTGTTTTGTAGATCATCCGAATTTCATTAAAACATTTAATACACCCTTAAATTCATAGTTATTGATCAACGTGGACTATTAAATACAGTACTACACGTTTGTTAATTATATGTTCATTGTCGGATTAGTACAGATGATAATTAATATGACTATCATTTTCCGGCCTGCTCCTTCCTTTTCCATGTCATGATTAATCGATGAAATGTTCGTTTTGTGTATGAATTATAGGTAATTAAAGAGGCGGAGAATGTTCGGATACAGAACGATTGGAGCCTACGGATTTGGACTCGGCAATCATTATTGTTAAATACTAGTTTTAGTACTATAAGTAAGGCCAAATAGTCCTCAAATATTCCTAATGCACGAAAGAAATTCCGAGCACGTACTGAATAAGAAATGACAGTGTATAGAAAAGAATCCCCACAATTTGTGGCGCCGCCGTGCCTGATGCTATGGGGTTATTATAATACTTTTTTGCTATATACCAAACACGGTGGAGCCGGGATCACTATATTTGGTGCGATGGGTCATCGTAAGATACGGTGTACCATATTGGATAATGCCAGCCAAAATACTATACACGTAACATAACTTTTGACTATAAAAATGTAACTTTGTTGTATTTAATTTGGATTTTCTATTTAATTTTAGTAGGTCTACAGGTTTTTGTTCTTGTTATATCTATCTATCTGATTAATGGAATGAGAATAATTGTTAATTAGTGCTTGATTGAATTATTGATTGATAACTTCAAAAAAAATATTGATTGATTGATAGATCATCCATTGTGTTTTATAGTAGTAATATATAAGAATCTCCACCTTTCAAGGTTGTGTTAGCTTGCCAAACTTCAAGAATTCAAAGTATACGAACCCTTTTATAAAGTTTTAGTCATTAGTGGGTTCGTTTTGATCTTATAAACTCGAATATAGTATATTATATTAGTATGACATTTAAATACTACGCTGTGGCATTTTTGTTTTATTTTTGATAAAAGAGAGAACACGTTATTAATTAAAATGTCGATGGCGTGATCTGATGATTAAGGCGCTTGTCTCTTATGGAAACCATGAATTCGAATTTTAGGAAGTATATTTTGGATAGATAAATTGTAGTAGGTAAATAAAAACATCGAGTCAAACCGTGTTAATAAAGTGATAATCCTCGAATAAAATTTTTATTGTGAAATTAACATACATTTAATTTCGTGAATTGGAATGAATGAGGACATTATTCTGTAATAGATGTGGCATTTAATTCGGATTAAATTAATCACTTACCTCTTATTAAATTTGTTGATATTCTGCTTTATGCTTTGAATATAAAACTTGGCAAGTTTGTCTTGTGCTTGCCATCGTCCCTATTTTGGTGTGAGTTTCTTCTGGAAGTCACTCATCGCCACATTATCTGTCTTGGCCACGAATTGTGACCCGCCTCCACGTCCTCAAGTAGTGCACTATTGATATCATCTCCTTTGTTTGGACCATGCCTCTCGGTCTCATTGAGATTTCGGCTCTCATATGCGATAGGCTTACCTTATTGTACTAGCACACCGCCTATGGCATAGTCTGATGCATCAGTATGTACTTTAAATGGCTTAGTGTGATCTGGCATTGTAATACGGGGCCATCCATCACTGCATGTTTTAGGTCTTCAAAAGCTCTTTTGACACTCTTTCGGTCAGTGCAGTGGAAGAGTAGGGAAAATCACTCAATCAGATAGATTGTTGGTAATTTAAGTTTGAAATATTCCAAATCACGAAATGATGCATTTTTCTTGCATTATTATTTTGTTTGAGAGAGTTGAGCGACAAAACACGTTATGTTTGTCTTCCTCCGTACTGTGCTAGCATTTGGAGAGCATAGACCGTTGTATCTTGGGAGTTGATTGCAGAATCATGTGGAGCATTCGAGAGAGAACGTGTCAATAACAGCTTTAGGAGAATTTTTTTATTCAACGGTTTTTGGACAACACAAAGAGAGGTAGTCCTCCCTCAACCCAAACAATTCTAAGAATTGCGATTCTGGATAGTCGACCCCATGACCTTTAGGATGAAAGCCCATCCCGATAACCATTATGCCAACATACCCTAGTTAGCTTGAAAAGATTTGATATAATCATATCTCGATTTTATGTATTCTTCTTACTTATTTTCGCATATGATAATATTGTATAATCTATTGTTTATATTATTGTTGTTGTAGTTACTGAAACTTGAGCACAAAAAACTTAAACATGCATATAATGTATCTTACATATGTTGACTCATTTGTTAATAATATTCAATCGAATAGATTTAGTACCTGCTTCTAAAATTATTGTTTAGTATTCAATACGGTCATATTTCCAACATCATGCACCAGCATAATTGTAAATATTCGTTACTTCAGTATGATTTGGTTTCCGACCCTAGCTTATTGATGTTTTGTTATGGCGTATAAATCAGTGTTTTTTTTTAATATATAGTATAAATCAGTGTTAATCCAAAATGATAAGAAAATTGAATATCTCAATTAAAATGTTGGATCGATTCTTTAAATATGTTAATAAAAAATTCAGAGGAGACCCCTTCAGGTACCTGAAATTTTTGTTTATGGCGCTTGTTTTTAGTATTTTGTTAAGAAAAGTCAACTGGGCATGAATTCAGAGCTCATTATAACTGCTATTTAAGATTAGAAGTGGCCGGTTAATTGGACATGAAATCCGTATCTTTAAAAATTAATAATTTAAATATAGCATATAAAAAATTATATAATAATAATTTTTATTATATATTATTAAATTTATATCAAATATTATATAATATGTAATTATTTTAATGCTATATCAATTATAATTATTTTGACTTTATTTCAAAATCTACAATCCTAAAATTAAAAATTTCTTTTATTTTCAAAACTAATAAAAATAGTAAAAAATAAAATTTACATATCAAGATTTGATTTTATAATAAAATTTATAGTTACATCTAATCAATTTAGTTGTTCCTATTGTTTGAAAAATAAGATATGCCAATTTTAATGAGGAATAGGAAAAAAATATAGCTGATTTTTATTAGAAATAATAGTTTAATAAAAAATTAAAAATAAATAATATATATTATATTTTGATTAGGAATTTTTTTAAAATAATATGCCTGTTTGAATAGGAAAAAAATAAGATATGTCTGTTTTAATTAAGAATAGAAAAAAATATAATGAATTTTAATTATGAAAAATTATTAATTATTTGAAAAATAAGATAAGTCCGTTTTAATTAAGAATAGGAAAAAATATAGCGAACTTTTATCAGGAATAATAGTTTAATAAAAAAATTAGAAAAATTAATATATATAAATTATAATTTGATTATAAATAATTTTTTTTAATAATATGCACGTTTGAATAAGAAAAAAGAATACATGTCAGTTTTAATTAGGAATAAAAGAATATAATGAATTTTAATTAAAAAAATATTAAATAAGAAAATTAAAAAATATATATAATGTATTGTAATTTTATTAGGAATAACATTTTAAATAATAGATAGGAAATTGATTACGAATAAAATTATTATATTAGGAAAAAATAATTACTAGAATTTTATCAGGAATCATTATGTTTTTATTATGTTTTGATTTCCTAATTAGAATAAGAAACATAATAATATCATTGATTTAAAATTGTAATTCGAAACCTTATTAAACTCAAAGTTCTAAAATACATGTGTGATAGATAGGAGGAAATTGATTAGAAAAAAGTAATTGGTAGAATTTTATTAGGAATCATTATGTTATTATTGTGTTTTGATTTCCTTATTAGATTAGGAAAAAAATTAATATCATTGATTTAAAATTGTAACTTGAAACCTAATTAAACTCAAAGTTCTAAAATATATGTGTCAAATTATTATTCGTTAATATAACGCCATGTGTCGGATGTTGATTTGACAATAAAAATTGCAATTGGAACAGATTTAAAAAAACCTAATTAATCTCAAAGTTCTAAAATACATGTGTCAAATTACTATTCGTTAATAAAACGTCGTATGTCAGATGTTGATTTGACAATAAAATTTTCAATTAAATTTATAATTGAAACAGATTTAAAATTAAAAAATCTCGTCATTATGTATATATAGAATAAGATATAAGATATTTTGACTTGTTAATTTGTTGTTTTAGGTTTAATAGTTGTTAACTCCCGATCGGAGATGCAACTCTCCTCTATATGTTTATTGACTATGAACATTGATAAAATATTTATCCACATTTATGTGAGTAGTGGGATCCTGAACTTAACATCGACTAAATTTTGGAAATTTTATTTTAAATATTTTTTTCTTACATTAAAAAATTGCGACCTATGTGCAGTTTTTTAAAAATGTTAAAAGATAACATAAAAAAAATGAAATAATTTTTTTTAAAAGGACACACGGACACGATACAAGAATATGATGCATTAAAACTTTTTATTTAAAAGTCAGCATAGTATTTTTACTATGAAAAAAGTCTAATATTATTATCGAAAACTGAAAAAATTATGCTCCTCTTTTACAGATTTTTTCGTAACAGACTTTTTGGACATCGAGAAACAGTCTCTGGACTGAGCTTCAGAGCGCAATAGTTTTGGGTTATGTTCTTATCAAAACTGAATATATCAAGAAACATAATTTTTTTTAATTGAATATCCACCAAGAGCACTTTAATTAATTTAACTCGATCCGGATTCGTTAGCATATGTTACATCTTTTCTAATGTCTTTTCTTTTCTTTTTTTTTGAAGTAAAACATGCTAATGTCAACCTATAGTTTTTTTTAAGGTAATGTCAACCTATAGTTAAGATAAAATTAACTGGGGAGTCGTCATGATGACATATAACAACACGATTTGTTGGCACATAATAAAATTTCAGTTTGGATTAGACTTTTTTAATAGTTTTAAAAAAACTTCTTGTTAGATGTCATGACAGTGACTCAAAATTATGTTTACCTAGCTATAAACTCTTCAAATACGGTAATTAGATGGTGAAATTTGAATCGAACTCTTGATTATGGAAAATACATTTTGTTTTAAAGTAATTTATTCTCTTGTGTTTTTTATCGGTCTCGTTCAAATTAACTTTTTTGATAATAATGAAGAGCCAAATTTTAATGGGCTTTTAAAGCCCAATCTAGATATTGTGTTTCTGGAACTAGCGAAGACCTCTACTACGGGTAGGCGTAACGTAAATATGAAAACGTCGTCGTTTACTTATGTTGCCTTCTTTACTTTTCAGTTTTTCACTGCGTGTAAAAACTTAAAACTGAAAACAGCTGATTGTTCGTACGAAAGGTTGCTCAGGTGGGCCCTTATTACTATACAGTTGAATTGAAAACTTTGAATGGCGCCTTATATTCCGTACCAAAAAAATGTATGAACAAAATAAGAAAAAAACAAGGAGACTTGCTCATTCATCGTCGCTACGGTTACGAAGACGAACGAATCAATGTCGAACTTCTGGAATCAACTGATGATCAGAGCGTCGTCTCCGTTAGCCAGACGCCAGGTAAAACGACGAGCGACGTCGAATCCGGCGATTTTGACGCATACTCGATGTTTCAATCCGACGGAGGCTCATCGGCCTACCATCGTTCATAAGCGTAGCCTAGATATTCTTCACGATCCTTGGTTCAATAAGGTTATATATTCATATATTTGTAGAACATGCGATTTCGTTTACGTGATTATAAGCTGCGCTTAATTTTTTTTCTCTGGTTTGGAAATTTAGAGCTTAGTTTTTTGTTCTGAATTTGAATGATAGGGAACTGCATTTACTATGACGGAGCGGGATCGTCTTGATCTAAGAGGACTTTTACCTCCAAATGTTGTTTCCGAAGAACAGCAAATTGATCGATTCAGTACGTTAATTATGTATCTCTTTTTCTCTCTCTCTTTTTTTCCACCGTCAACTGGAAAATTGCATCCGTAATTGAAATGTCTACTAATGTGGAATGTTGATTGGTATATTAAGTTTGTAATGTACTTTCTAGTTGACTTAACAAGTGTGTGTCTGTTGAAAATTGTCAAAGTACAGTGGTTGACTTAAAGAGACTCGAAGAACACACAAGAGATGGGCCGTATGATCCAAATGCTCTGGCAAAATGGCGGATACTTAATCGGTTGCATGATAGAAACGAGACAATGTACTATAAGGTGAGTGCTCAGAGTGATGCATTATTACACAGGAAGACTGTTATATTTTTACAGAATGACATGGAAGATTTCCCCAAATTATGCAGTTTATACTTTCTGTTGATTGTGGGAATTTGAGAGCATGCTTGCGATTGACCTCAATAGACTTTGTCACTCGATGATAGACTAGGTTCTAATTAAAATTTCCAACTCTGACTTTCACAGGTCTTGATTGATAACATTGCAGAATATGCACCCATTGTTTATACTCCGACTGTGGGTCTTGTTTGCCAAAATTACTCTGGGCTGTTTAGAAGGCCGAGGGGAATGTATTTCAGTGCAGCAGATCGTGGAGAAATGATATCTATGGTTTATAACTGGCCAGCTGAACAGGTATTTAAGTTACATAATAGTGAATAAAGTCAGGATGAGTGTGATGTGAACTTTCGGAGAAAAGAAAACTACCAAGCCATTCTAAATTAGTTGGGTTGCCTACACCGATCATCGTTTCCCATTCTAGTCTATTTCCCTGTAATGGTGCGGTACATGTTGACTTAGTTTTGTTTTCATTCTTCATTTCCACCAGTCAACACATAAATGCCAGCTTTCTTGCTTGATACAACTTTTAGTTATATATTAACCTTTTTTATATAATGAGAACAGGTTGATATGATTGTTGTCACGGATGGAAGTAGAATCCTAGGTCTGGGAGATCTTGGAGTTCAGGGAATTGGAATTGCAATTGGAAAACTTGATTTGTATGTTGCTGCTGCAGGGATAAATCCTCAAAGGGTAATCTTGCTAGTGTCTATACCTGAAAAATAACATTAATTCTTATGTTACTGCTTCTGAGACAATCCTTAAAGTGTCTTGGTTTTTATGCGGCCGTCGCATTATTGACCTGATAAAATTTTAGTTTTAATTTTTTCACCAAGTTTCTCTTATAGCACATGCTTACAATATTTTGTTACTTTCCTTGGAGCAGGTTCTTCCTGTCATGATTGATGTTGGAACTAACAATGAGAAGCTTCTAAAGGACCCATGGTGTAAGTTGGTTCTCAGTTCGATTCTTAGATATTCTAGTTTCAGAAACTAATCTTTGGAGCTCAATAGCACATTCCTTCATTTGTTTGACTTTTTTTATGTAAATGCTGTTCCCAGAGTGGATTTGTTATAATAAATAAATAATGTGATGTTATGATAATAGATTTGGGGTTGCAACAGCACCGTCTTGATGGCGATGAGTATGTAGAAATTATTGATGAATTCATGGAAGCAGTGTTTACTCGCTGGCCACATGTGATCGTTCAGGTATCTGTTTTGTTTTGTAACACTGTCTAATTGGTTTGATAATCTCTCGTCTAATTCGTAAACTCTGGGTGCCTCCAGTTTGAAGACTTCCAAAGCAAGTGGGCAAACAAGCTATTGAAGCGGTACAGAAAAACCTATAGAATGTTTAATGACGATGTCCAGGTAGTTTTCTTTTTCTTGTGCGTTCTTAAACATTTCATATATCATTAATTTGACGTCAAAAGGTTCTGAAGGTGCATAGAGTAGAAGTGTAAAACATTTAATTCTCATCATCAGTCATTAATTTTGGATTTAACTACATCTGCCTCCTTGCATGATCCTGTCAATTTATTTTGCAGGGCACTGCAGGAGTTGCAATTGCTGGTCTCTTAGGAGCTGTGAGAGCTCGTGGAAGACCAATGATTGACTTTCCTAAGCAAAAGATTGTTGTCGCTGGGGCTGGAAGGTTGGTCAGCTTTAGTTTTCTTTTTTCCTGAAATGAAGAAGTTTTAATATTGATCAGACATCTAAAGTGTGTTGGCTTGATCTTCTGTTCTGATGCAGTGCGGGAATAGGGGTTCTTAATACTGCTAGGAAAACGATGGCCAGGATGTTAGGAAAACATGAGAATGCACTTGAAAGTGCACGGAGTCAGTTTTGGGTGGTCGATGCCAAAGTGAGTTATCATACTTATTGCATTGTAAAACTATAAGTTACATATTATCAGAAAGATATCTCTAAATGCTTTCTTCTCATTGGGAAAATGAGTTAACGCTGTTAAACAACTAAGGAATAGGCAACAACGTTGGAGGACTCGGACAGTTCCCCTCTTCACTGTGTATGATTATAATTTTGGCGCTTTCCATGCATTCAGGGTCTTATCACAGAGGAACGACAAAATGTTGATCCAGATGCCCTACCATTTGCAAGGAAGGTCAATGAAATAAATCATCAAGGATTGCGGGAAGGATCGAGTCTAGTGGAAGTGGTTAGTTTATTTCAACTCTAACTAGAGTGTTTATAATTAGATTCCCAAGTCATATTTGTCCTATTTATAGATCTGCAAGATTCTTTTCAGCATTTTGTTCGTCATCAGATTATTGCCTAAACTATTATCAGTTAACATAATACTTAGCTATCCTACAAGGTTTTGTCTTTTTTTTTCTTCTTCTTAATGTTTATATCTATATACTCTAAGCTGAGTGTCTTAGTGAAATGTTTCTTACTCGTCTTTCTTCCAATATTTCGAATGAAATTTATGAAACAGGTTCGCAAAGTAAAGCCTGATGTTCTTCTCGGATTATCTGCAGTTGGGGGATTGTTCTCAAAAGAGGTATAAATCGATTACTCAACATGTGAGCATATAATTTTGTTCTTTGTAGTTGTCAAAGCAACACAGTGTCGGTTTTTGCATACTAGTGGCATATTGGTGGTGTTTAATTGAACCCATCTTTCAGCAATATTATATGCACTGACCGTAATTCTGTCTCTGCTTCGGGCTATTTCATAGCTTCTCAGAAATGTACAAATTTGGTTTGTTATTGTTTTTCACAAGGTTTGATGGTATGCATGCTATTTCAGGTTCTAGAGGCTGTCAGGGAATCAACTTCTTCAAGACCAGCCATCTTTGCAATGTCAAATCCTACAAAAAATGGTATTACTTCCTCTGCTTTGTTAGAATAGCATATATTCACTTTTAACAGTTTCCAAGGTAGAACATCTCTGAATTTTCCTTTTTTGTCCTTTTAACAGCTGAATGCACAGCAGAAGAAGCATTCACTATCGCTGGTGACAATATTATATTTTCAAGTGGAAGCCCATTTAATGATGTTGATCTTGGTTCGTACAAAAGAAACAACGTTGAGATCTTTTCTACATTCTTTCACTTCTAGTATTAACCATGCATATCTCTCATTTTGATAGAGAAGTTTTACTGCACCATTCGTTAACTGCAATTTCTTAATGCTCCAGGAAATGGTAAGATTGGCCACTGTAACCAGGGAAATAATATGTACCTCTTTCCAGGGTATGTTTCTCCAATTCTACCTGTATATCATTCGCATGATATTTAGCTCAACTCCATTACACGTCCCTAATGTTCTCTGTTCTAAACTGACGACTCCTTTGTTCTTGCAGAGTTGGACTTGGTACCCTCCTATCTGGAGCTAAAATCATCTCCGACGGCATGCTTCAGGCTGCAGCGGAATGGTATATCTATTTATACTTCAATCCTTTCCCGCTTCATAATTTTTTATTTTACAAAAAGATGCATGATATCCCATTGATCAGTTACTAACATGGAGTATCAATTATAAATATACAGTCTAGCTGCATACATGAGTGAAGAAGAGGTTCTCAAGGGAAAAATTTATCCTACGATTGCTAGGTACGAAGACTGATATGACACTTATTTTAGACTCAATTGAAAAAAGACGTGTTTTTATTTTATCATTTCCTTTGATTATATGCAGCATAAGAGATATAACGAAGCAGGTAGCTGCAGCTGTAGTGAAGGAAGCTATCGATGAGGATTTAGCTGAAGGATACCGCGAAGTCCATGCTGATGAGCTCAAGAAACTTAACAAGGTAGAGTAAAATCACAAGTTATACAAATTGAAGCTAATTAACCATTTTGAGATTCACATTATATGAGTAAAAATGCCCTTGATTTTTTTCAATTTTGCAGGATGAAATTATTGAATACGTCGAGAACAACATGTGGTATCCAGATTATCCTACGCTGGTGTTTAAGGAAGATTGATTTGTGCATGGAGCCAAGTGATTTTTCGTTCATTTATTAACTTTTATTCTTTATTCAAAAAAGAAGAGAAAAAATCTACTTGATGTTTATGATCAGAGTGTGACACTCACTCTAAAATTAGGGTTCAGTTAGGAAATCTTTGGGATGTCTTCATCCAAACTGAACTTTCCATCTCGATTTATAAAGGAATGGAATAATAAATCAGCTCAAAACAAGTTTCCAAACTCAATTATTTAGCACAGTTTTAATTGATGCTTAACTTTTGTCGCTAAACATGTAAATTTACTTTTCTCTTTTATGTAAAAGATGAGGGATTAAATTCGAGTACGAGGAGAAAAATGTAAACAAATTAACTAGTACTAGTCGTGGAGTATGGCTGTCCCTGTCCCAAAATTTGAAGTTTTGAATGTAAGCGCTCGAAGACGAGAATAAAACAAACAAACGAGAAGAAAAATAATGTAGTTAAGTCCAACGGTCACTAAACTGGCTATATCTTATTCTTGTGCTTGTGCTGTTGTGCATACTTGAGTCTTTTGTGGTGTGTATTTTTAAGTCTAACGGTCGAAATAGATTAAAATTATGTGGCGCCAAATGCAAGTTGTTACTTGAAAAAAGAAAAACCTCAAAAAGTAGGTTATACATGGATTATGAACTGACTTCTATTATTTATTCTCAAGTTTTTTGTTCTCAATTTTCTTTGTTGTTGTAACAACTTACACTCGTTTTACATTTAAGCAAAAAAAATAAAAGTACCTGTTAAAAAAATAACAGAAATAGTAGCTTTTTTAAAAAAATTTCAAAAAAAAAAGGAGCAAGTATTTCTATTTTTTTTTTATCAGGTACTTGTTTGAGCAAAATATTTTTTTACTTATTACATTATCCATTGAAGAAAATTAGCTGGCAACCACCACAACCCAAAGAAGAAGGCTGCGGTCCAAGAAAAGGGAAAAAGAATATACTCCTATAATTACCAATTATTTTAATTAAATTCAATTTAGTCTAACTAGTTAATTAAAATATCCACATCGGGCACGCCAAAACACATAGTACAATTATACATTTATACTCTCTCTCTCTCTGTGTGCGAATTTATCGAGTCTCTGTCCAATCTGAAGTCAAAGCTTTGCTCAAGTCTCTTTTCTCCATTTCAAATTGTTTCATTGTACGGTATAATCATCCATCGAAGTGCTGAAAAGATGACAACCATGGAGAGCTTGATAGGTTTAGTCAATCGTATTCAACGGGCTTGTACTATGCTCGGTGACTATGGTGGTGGCGACACTACTTTTTCTTCACTTTGGGAAGCTCTCCCTTCCGTCGCCGTCGTCGGAGGCCAGGTCCCTTCTCCTTTCCCTTTCTCCTCACTTTGAATTCTGGAAACCGTTTGATTAAAAATTCTGACTTTGTCTTCAACAATTGTTTCATTGAGCTACAGAGTTCCGGAAAGTCATCGGTCCTCGAGAGCATAGTCGGTCGAGACTTTCTTCCTAGAGGATCCGGTAAGTATTGCCTGCATATTAGTTATATACAAATAGCTGCTAATTAGAGGTGTTGCTTCTTAGTATATGATTGCTTCGAATTTGAATGTCCAGGGATTGTCACGAGGAGGCCTTTGGTACTGCAGCTTCATAAGACAGATGAAGGGTCTCAAGAGTATGCTGAGTTTCTCCACTTGCCCAAGAGGAAATTCGCCGATTTCGGTTTGTTATTTTCGAAAACTTTTCTGTTTCCTCTATCTTGAGCTTCTAGTCAATGTCAATATTCAATTCATTTCAGCTGTTGGTGGTTGTTCTAGCAAGACAACTGACTTTAATATTTTTATATGATCAATGCAGCCTCCGTTCGGCAAGAAATTCAAGACGATACTGATAGATTAACAGGGAAATCGAAGCAAATATCGCCTGTTCCTATTCATCTCAGTATATACTCTCCTAATGGTATGCTATTATATTTTGCGATCGTTATTTAAAATAGCTTTCTTTCCACTAATAACTAATTACTGAATCTGTTTGTGTCTACTTTGCAGTTGTCAACTTAACCCTGATAGATTTACCTGGTTTGACAAAAGTAGCCACGGGTATATTTTCCGTTTAACTGCTAATAGTGGACTGCATTTCTTTCTCCCATCTTTCAGCTATGAATAATCATAAATTTTCATCTCAGAGGGACAGCCCGACAGTATTGTTGAAGACATTGAAAACATGGTTCGCTCTTATGTTGAAAAGGTACTCTGAAATACCCAGTTTCCTTAAAATTAAGCGTCTTATGGGCCATTATCATATCATCTGTGTGGTGCTGACAAAAAGTTTGTGGTTTGTGCAGCCCAATTGTATTATATTAGCTATATCTCCAGCCAATCAAGATATTGCTACTTCAGATGCTATCAAGCTTGCCAGAGAAGTAGACCCTACAGGTATATTTTATTTACTGTTTTCTTATCTTCACCAGTATGGTGAACTTGCTAAGTTCTCATCATTGAAAATTTAAATGTTATATTTTGCTTTTGTTATCCAATGAAATGATTTTTTGACTTGCCAGGTGAACGGACGTTTGGGGTATTGACTAAGCTGGATTTGATGGACAAGGGAACTAATGCATTGGATGTGAGCTCGCTTTTCTTTCTTTCTGCTTTTATGCTTTTTCCCCCTAGTTGCTCAAAGTTTAATCTGATTTTTGTATTTAAACCCAAAAAAATTTAACCTTTTTTTTGTTTTTGTTTTGCTCAAGGTTCTGGAAGGAAGATCTTATCGACTGCAACACCCTTGGGTCGGAATTGTTAACCGTTCCCAAGCAGATATAAATAAGAATGTTGACATGATTGTAGCTAGGCGGAAGGAACGAGAGTACTTTGCAACTAGTTCAGATTATGGGCACTTAACCAGTAAAATGGGTTCAGAGTATCTGGCAAAACTTCTTTCAAAGGTTTGAATGTTCCCATCTTGTTAATGAGATTTTTTTTGGTCCTAATTGAGATTCATATTGATGTTCTGACCTTTGTCTTCAGCATTTGGAGTCTGTAATTAGGTCTCGGATACCAAGCATTACCTCTATGATAAACAAAAGCATTGAAGAACTCGAATCAGAGATGGATCATCTTGGTAGGCCTGTTGCTGTTGATGCTGGGGTATGTTGCTTTAATCTTTCATGCTTCCATTAAATATGTTTTTGTCGTCTTGCCAACAACTTTGGTGTTCTATTCAGGCTCAGCTGTACACCATACTTGAACTTTGCCGCAAATTTGAACGTGTATTCAAGGAGCATCTCGATGGAGGGTAAACTACTTTCTTTTATTGCCTTCAATAGCCTTTGCTTCATCGTTCATACAATATTCCTATTGAATTCTATTAGAATCCTTGTGGTATAGACTTTATTAATTTCTTGGGACTTCATGTCTTCATCTATGTGTTTAGGCGTCCAGGAGGTGATCGTATATATGGTGTTTTTGACAACCAGCTTCCAGCTGCTCTGCGAAAACTTCCATTTGATAGGCACCTTTCTCTTCAG
Organism: Rutidosis leptorrhynchoides; assembly: GCF_046630445.1. Taxonomy (NCBI): domain Eukaryota; kingdom Viridiplantae; phylum Streptophyta; class Magnoliopsida; order Asterales; family Asteraceae; genus Rutidosis; species Rutidosis leptorrhynchoides. The sequence continues at coordinate 8,771 of NW_027266868.1, read as the reverse complement.
AATGTCAGGAGAGTGGTCTCAGAGGCTGATGGTTATCAGCCACACTTGATCGCTCCAGAACAAGGTTACAGACGCCTAATTGATGGAGCATTGAATTATTTCAGGGGTCCGGCGGAAGCTTCTGTGGATGCCGTAAGTTTGTCATATATTTTTTCTTCCACGGTTCTACATCGCAATTTAACCATAACTGATTGAAAGTTTTTGCTGTTGTAGGTTCATTTTGTATTGAAAGAACTCGTGAGGAAGTCGATAGCAGAAACACAGGAGCTGAATCGGTTTCCAACTTTGCAAGCTGAAATAGCAGGAGCTGCTAATGAAGCCTTGGAAAGGTTCCGTGAGGAAAGTAAGAAAACCGTTGTTCGTTTGGTGGATATGGAATCGTCATACTTAACTGTGGATTTCTTTCGGAAGCTCCCTCAGGAAGCTGAACCAAAACCAGGAAATCCAACAACTCCGGCCAGTCCAAATATCGACCGGTATTCCGAGGGCCACTTTAGGAGGATAGGGTCAAATGTATCCTCTTATGTAGGTATGGTGGCTGATACACTTAGGAACACGATTCCCAAGGCTGTTGTGTTTTGTCAAGTTAAGGAGGCCAAAAACTCATTAATGAATTTCTTCTATACTCGACTAGCAAGACAAGCGGTACATCTTCTTTTCACTCTATATCTTCAGATTTTTAACTTTCTCACATTGCATTTAATAATATATGATATAATATTGCTCTTTGTTGTAGGCCAAGCGGCTTTCAGAAATGCTAGACGAAGACCCAGCCTTGATGGAAAGGAGACAACAGTGTGCAAAAAGACTTGAATTGTACAAGGCAGCTAGGGACGAGATCGACTCTGTCTCATGGGCTCGCTGAGAATTTATAAGCTGGGAAATTCCTCCTCACCCTGTATTATAACTGCAAATATTTCTCCTAGACTATGCAGATGTTTGTTTATTTCATTTATTTTTTCAGTTGAAAATCTTTGTTACTCGTAGTAAGCTCGTTGTTACCCGTAGTAATCCTCATGCTGCTCTTGTATTTTTTCAGTTGAAAATCTTTTAAGTTGTTTTGTTTGTGAAACTCGAGACATTGTTTCATGTTTATGTAAATATTGCATTTGTTTACCAGTTGACTCTGCTTGTCCCTGAATTTGGAATATATATAAAACAACATGCCAATTGCCACCGGAATAAGGGTATAAAGCTTGGAAGTCAAGCTAATGATTATTTCGAATCCTAATTCCTTAGTTGAAAGGTATATATATATATTAGGCCACCCACACGAAAGGGTTTAATACAATAATGGACTGCATCATTCTCTTATCTTCTCTACAAATCACCTTTATTCTTCTGCAAGTTGGTGAAAAATTAAAAATCAAGCCTTTAATCCCAAGCAAACATTTTTATATAAATTTCCAAAATCACCCCCACTGACCAAACACAGTACTGATTTGTGTGTATTTATTTAATATCAACGCAAGAGCGTCACACGTCTCCTCAATTCGCGCCAGTTATAATTTCTTTCATCTATCTCTCTTTTGAAAACAGGAAAAATCATCAGTTTTACTCTTCTTCTTCAACGACGGCGTTCTGACACTTCTCTCTTTCTCTTGGTAATAGCTTAATTTAATGGATCGATGTAGGTGATCAAAATAATTTGGGGTTAACTCTTGATTGATGCATTTAGTACTGTGATCATGATTTATTGTTGCATTTGTTTCTGTAATCAGTGTTCTTCCCTGTGATAATTATAAAAGTTTGTTAATTTAAGCTTTTTATTAGTGCAATGTCGAACGAATAGATGATAGATCCGGTGTGTTGTGCTCTTAAAATGTGAGGAATTCAAATTCTATCGTTTTAGCATGATGGTTTCATTTTGTGTCCGTTGAAATTCAGGTGAGTGAAGTTTTGAAGTATGGGGACTGTTGTTGACGCTGCTAACAAGGTAAGTTTTTTGTTTAATCATCGAGACAGAAATGAGCATGGCTAGGAAGATTATAACTTGGGACCTTTCATCCAGTGATATCTATTTAAAAGGCAGAAGCACAGGTTTCTGAGAATATCTCGCTGTTTATAGAAATAAATGAAATTATAGAATGGAATAAAATAATGTCAATAGACTTTTTTTGTGCATTTGTGAATCCTAGGATAACAACTTCACTCAATCTGTTGCTGTTGTAGTCTGATCTTTTAATCATGTATGTACGTATTTATTGTCTTCTGTGATTGTAGGAGGCCAATGGAAGTTCTTCTGGAAAAAAGTTTGCAGTTGTTTTTGTTTTGGGTGAGCACTTGTTTCCATCTCATCCTCGAATTGTGTTTCTATAGAAATAAAAGTGCCTTTCAAATGCTTCCTTTTTAATGTTGTTTCCACTATTCCTAGCAATATGATGAGTTCTGGCTTCTAGTGTGCATGGTCGAACTCCTATCTTGTCAAAATTTCAGTTTTTGGAGTAGACTTGAATGGATGAAAGGCTTGTGACACTGTTTTTTTGTTGTGGTTGTCTCCACACAGCAGCCATCAATGGAGAGTTATTGAAGGAAAAACTAAAACTTTGGAATAATGTGTAGTGTGTTGTTGGCTTTTAGTGGTTACTTTAACATTTTATCTTCCTCGTATGTTATACAATAACTAGGAACTAGATAGAGAGATGCTTACACAAACTTTCCTTGACAGTTTTGATTTTTCTATGAATAAAACAGGTGGTCCTGGTAGTGGGAAGGGTACCCAGTGTGCTAATATTGTTCAACAATATGGGTACACCCATCTTAGTGCTGGAGATCTTCTTCGAGCAGAATTAAATTCTGGTTCTGAAAATGGGTATGGTCTAAACAAATTTGTATGGTATTCTAAAAGTGCAGACTGATCATTTCTGTGACCTCTTTGAAATTAACCATTTTGTCCTCAACTTACAGAACCATGATCCAGAACATGATCAAAGAGGGTAAGATTGTTCCTTCAGAGGTAACAGTTAAGCTTCTACAAAAAGCAATGGAGGAAAGTGGCAATGACAAGTTTCTTATTGATGGATTTCCTCGCAATGAGGAAAACCGGGCAGCCTTTGAAGCTGTTGTAAGCCTCATGCTCTGTTTTGCTCTCTTAGAATGTATTTTGTTAGTTTTAGATGTGTCAAGTGTCCATGTCTCTGCTATTGGAATCGTCTTTGCATATTGAAGTTATGTTAGATTCTTTTAAATGGTTGTTCTGCAGACCGGAATTGAACCACAATTTGTATTGTTTTTTGACTGTCCTGAAGAAGAGATGGAGAAGCGGTTGTTAGGTAGAAACCTGGTCAGACAATGCTAACTTTAAATTTATGCTATAGTAGTTTCTCGAAACTAAGATTTTGGTTTCACCTTGTATTTATCTGCTGAATCTCATCCTTTTTCTTTCCTTGGACTATAAAGGGGAGAGAAGATGATAACATTGAAACGATTAGGAAGCGGTTTAAGGTATTTTTGGAGTCTAGTCTCCCTGTAGTGCAATATTATGAAAACAAGGGGAAAGTTCGGAAGGTATATATCTTTTACCTATGCATCGGCTAATTTTCATTTTTCAGAAGACTTTTCACTCACTTAACCACTAACTTGACTCCATTTTCTACAGATTGATGCTGCAAAGCCTGTTGAAGAAGTTTTTGTGGCTGTTAAAGCCGTCTTTGCCCCAATAAACGTGGAGGTAAAAGGCTTATGTTGTTAATTCGTGTTGAGTTCTTAGGATGATATGAATTGTATGATTAGGCATACCTATACTAGAAAGGGGAAATGAAGTTTAGTGGTTTGCTGCCAATGAGTCGATGACTGCTAATTATTATCATGTTGATATGTCTAATATTGTTTTGTTTTGCTCCAGGTGATTCCGCCGTTGGCTGCATGATAATGACCTCTTTTTTTTTTTTTTTTTTTTTTTTATTCAGGACTTGTTCCACATAATTTTTTTTTTTTTTTTTTGATAATATTCCACATAAAATTGTTCCTTCAGTTATGGGGGATTGTATTTTATCTTGTTATTAAGGTTTATATAGTTTTACAATCTTGACTCACATTATTATTATACTCCATTTCTGATTGAAATATTTTTTAGAATTATTTAATATTAATAAAATATAAGACTCTGTTTTAAGATTGGAGTTTGATATAATCTGGTTGAGGTAGATTCGAGTTTGGTGGGTAACTACCTGGTTCCATCTCTATTGGCATTTCTAGTTTAACAACCCCAAGGGCCAAGTCAATAAAAACAAAAATCATAGAGCTAAAGTCGAATTCTCGGACCACCAAAGTTCAAGCTAACCGAAAGATAAATATGCATACTAGTGAATTCAGTTCACCTAACATTACATAAAAAAAAAAAAAAAAAAAAATTTACACATGAGAATTAATATTGAAGGGGAAAAAAAAGGGAAAATATTAAAGATAAATATTGAAGGGAAATATTAAAGATAAATATGCATATAAGAGTTTCGGTATGTGAACAACATCAAATCGTACATGATTTGTTAGATTGAAACATCCAATTCTAAAACATTTCCAAAAGGTTAATAATTCGTATACTTGAATAATTTCTTAGATTTCGGAGATGAGAATATATAGAAGATTTACAAATTAATCGAAAATATTATAAAAGTTTAGAAATTATATTGAAATGCTAGATAATGACTTGGTGAGGACGAACCCTGCATTAACCAAAGCAGAAGAGAGAAAATGCTGGCGTAGTACTGATCGTCGACGTTGACGCACTGTTGACTCTTTCTTGGGATAAAAGAAACCTGATTTCTACACAGCGGACACGTGGATTGACCTGATTGGAACCACGCGTCGATGCATTCGGCATGAAAGTAGTGCTTACACTTGGGGAGTTTCCGAACACTCTCGCCGTCTCCGACCTCGCAAAGACACACGATGCAAAGCGGCGGCGTCGGCGTGCGGTGGCGCCTGAATTTGAAGGCGGCGAGTTGGTACTTTCGCCAGTAACGATTTCCGACAAGAGTGAGAATGAAGAAAAGGAAGGTAATAAGAAAGGAGTTTGCCGTGGGGTTGGATGTTAGAATTTTGGTCGCCATGAAATATTGATCCATATTTGTGGAAATATTGTTTGTTGGCCTAGCTAGCTAGCTTCTCAACAAATGCACACGATGTGCTGAAATGTTGTGATTATATATAAAAACATACAAGTAAAACATGCATATGTAATATTATTATAATATAAAATATAAATTATAATGAACAATTCTTGTCTTGGGTTGCTGCAGAGGTGAGCAGCCAAACCTATAAGTGATATTTTGAATGAGTTTTTTTTTTTTAATGAGTTTATATATACATGTGCAAAAACAAAATAATTTAAATAATAAAACGTCTCGGAAAGAAAATTATGGACTTCAATCTAAGTCACGCTTAAACTTTTAAACTTACTTTTAAATATATATATATATATATATAAAAGTAAGTAAAAAACTTAAAAGAAAAAAAAAAGTAAGCAACACGGATACGTGGCTCAATCACGTGATTTAATTCAAAATATGTTGTATTTATCATTTCATCTTATTTTTTTTATGACTATATTAAAAAAGATATGTATCGAAAGGCGGAGGGTGCATATCTATATCATTTATATGTTGATCAGATATTGCGTAGCATATACAGTATAATGTTACTTGAAGATTAAGTTGAAAAACTAGTTCCTAGGAATAAATTTCTCCATATTCGTCTGAGGTAGGAAATCAGACCCATCAACTTTGGGCGATTAATACCAATAATAATATATAGTACTAGTAATTAAGAAGAGGTTGTGGAATTGATAAACCTATTGGTACAACAAACCATATGCACCCACCAGTTAAGATGGAGTATCAGGCAAGAAATTAACAATATTGTGATGTAGCTAGATAATAGAGTAGTGTATAAATTAACTTTAAGAAGTGAACAAGATGTTGGAAGTTTGACGCAAGTCTAAAAGACTTACACTGGTCTCAATATATATATATATATATATATATATATATCCCTCCTCAATCCTCATACATACATATATATATATAGTTGTTGTGCTTCATATTTTGAACAAGATGTTGGAAGGTTTGTTTTATAAAAGCTACTGCTAGTTCATTTAACTTAACATCATAATAAAATTAATAAACGTGATCATGAGATCATCTATCGAAACAGAAACAAGAAAACTCAGAATTACTCAACGGCGCCAAGGTAAGTCCCTGACGGACCTTTGTAGATCCCATTGCCCAAGGAGTCAAAATTAAACCGGACGGAATCATAGACCCGTTATCAAAGCTAACTCGTTTTTCTAACAAACATATTGGTAGCTAACTCGGTCCTTATTAGGGGTGTCCATGGTTACGGTTCAAACCGGAAAAACCAAACCGAACTGTACGGTCTGGTTCAGTTTAGTCTGGTTTCGAAATTATTTTTTTACATTTTGGTTTGAACCGAACCGAACCGTTTTAATAATAGTTTAGTTTGGTTTAAAATATTTTAGTTCGGTTCAAACCGATTAAAACCGAAAGAAACTGAAAATAACCCATTAAATTTTCTAACCCATGGTCCATTAATTAATCCATATTTTTTTATTTTGAGAGTAATAAAAACCCCTAGATTAATTGTACAGATTTGGCTTCGTCAAATTGGTTTCCTTCACTTCCTTTTCTAATTTGGCTTCCGATCGAAAAAGCTCGCGTAAGTTCTTCTTTTTGATAATTAATTGTATGGATCTTTATTTGTTTGAGTGTCCTGCAAGATATATAATAACATAAATTTTGTTAGCTGGGCATATAATTAGTTTGATTCGCAAAGAGAATCGTGAGAGTAACTAGTGACTAGTGCTGTACTACTAGTACGTACTGATCAGATCAGATGGTATTTTTGTCTTTTGTTGCATTGTCTTTTGGTCTACAAGACAAGAATTGTAAAATTATTTATATATGCTCCCATATGAAAAGTGTCAGTAGTTTTGTTGTTTTTTTTTCAACTATACATGTACTTTTCATGTTTGAAAATTTACCACGTTTTTTCTTCTTAGGCATTAAAGTCAAAAATATGGTTAAAAGTGATGATGATCTTCACGTTAGTTTTCAATTTAATCAATTTTTTTTGGGTGATTTTTTTTTAATGTTATTATATTATTGATTAGTTTTATTAGTTACGTATTTTACTAGTTTATTATTTATGTAATAATTTTTTATTTTAATTTGTAATTTTGCATCAGGTGTTATCCTCAAACGAAACACAAATTCAAAAAAGAATGTTGAAAAAGAGAGCTCCGGTGTGGAATCACTTTAAGGAAGTTATGGAAAAAGGGAAACTCAGAGTCAAATGTAACTACTGTGACTCGGACTACAAAGGAGATAAAGTAGGTACTAGTACTCTCCAGGGACATTTAGTAAGATGTAGAAAGTATCCGGGCAATTAAAGAAATATCATTGACTCAAAGCAAAGTAAGATTAATTTTAAAGTAGTGGAGAATGAGAAGGGTAAGGAAGCTACCATGGGTATTTGGAAGTTTGATCAAAAGAAATGTAGAAAGTCTTTAGCTGTTATGATTGTGATTGATGAACTTCCTTTTGCATTTGTCGAGCGTGAAGGTTTTATAAAATTTTGTGCAGAAATGCAGCCACAATTTCATGTTCCTTCACGTCAGACAATATCCAGAGATTGTTGTGAGTTGTTTACAGAAGAAAGATTGAAATTAAAAAGGTTTCTGAAAAGTAATTGTCATAAGGTGTGCCTCACTACTGATACATGGACGTCTATTCAGAATATCAATTATTTATGTTTGACTGCGCATTTCATTGATAATGATTGGAATTTACATAAGAGAATTTTAAACTTTTGTGAAATCACAAGCCATTCGGGTGATGCGATTGGAAAATTGGTTGAACAATGTTTGTTAGGTTGGGATATTGATAAAGTTATGACTATCATAGTTGATAATGCTAGCTCCAATGATTTAGCAGTAGCATATATCAAGAAGAAAGTCAACTTTTGGAAAGGAAGTGTGGTGAAAGGTGAGTTCATGCATGTCCGATGTGTAGCTCATATTATGAATTTGGTTGTGAAAGATGGGTTGTCTTTGTCTAATGCTTCTGTTGACAAGGTGAGAAATGCTGTAAAATATGTGAAGGGATCTCCAGCTAGATCGAGAAGGTTCGAACAATGTGTCAAAGAAGAGAAGATAATATTTGACAAATCATTAGTTCTTGATGTTCCTACCAGATGGAACTCAACTTATCTCATGTTAGATATTGCTCAAGAGTATCAAAAAGCTTTTAAAAGGTATGAGGAGCAAGAACCAAATTTTCTTGCTAAGGTTGCAATAACTGACCTAGGGCCACCAACTGATGATGATTGGACGGAAGTAAGGGATTTAGTGAAGGTGCTTCAAGAATTTTATATCCTAACTCTGCGTGTGTCAGGTATAAAATACAACACTTTCTATATTTTTAATTTATTTTATGTTTGAATTTTTATTCTTTTATATTCTTACTTTAACTTTACATGTCAGGTACCAAATACACAACTTCAAATATATATTTTGATGAAGTCACCAATATTGACTTTTTATTGAAGGATTGTGACGGTGGTAGTTTCAGTAGTATGGCATTAAAAATGAGGAAGAAGTTTGAAAAATATTGGGGCGATCCGGCCAAACTCAATGTCATGATATTTATCGGAGCGGTGCTTGATCCCCGTTGTAAGAGTGAGATCGTAGATTATGGAATACGCCAACTCTATGAGAAGGAAAATGCTGATATTGTTTGTGATAAAGTTAAAAA
>NW_027266867.1:0-105268 GCF_046630445.1 Rutidosis leptorrhynchoides | reverse complement strand
AGGCCATAATAATTTTATTTTTTTTGATAACTCCAAAATATTTAGTTACTTTAAGGTTAGGCCAATAAATTATTTCCTAAGTATACAGATGTACTCCCTCCGGTCCACTTCAAGTGTTTCGTAACGAAATTTGTTTTTGTCCACTTCAAGTGTTGCTTATGAAATCCATGCATATTTACGCTATTTTTTCCACTATTATCCTTACATTTATTTTAATTAATATTCTATTTTGAATAAATATTTATGACATTTGAATAATAAATTATGGACAAACAAGTAATTTTTCTATCTTTAATTATTTTTTTAAGATTCGCAACTTTTATTACGATGAACCGGAGGGAGTAATTTCTGAGTTTCTATACGATGATTGTGATTAAAATTTTTTTCGATTGGGATTGTGATTAAATTAACCAATAAGTATCATTAAGATTACGCGATAAGGATATTAATAATTAATCAAAGTCTTTTTCAGTTTGAATATTTAATTACAAGTATTCAAGCTAGATTCGATTAAAATATCGACCATACTTCCACCATATCATACGTTAGAATTTTGGTTGACTTGAGAGAAGATGCAGTTGTCTCTGTGTGCAGTACTGTACTATACATAGTTCTGTACTGCAAAAAGAGTACAGAAAATGAACTGGGATTTTTAAGGTTGGCATGGTTCACGACGCAGTTGCAAAATATATGATAAGTCAACGTTGACATCCTATTAAGAAGACGTTCTCATTTCGGACCTCACGCCATCATCTAAATGTCAACTTAATTATCATCACATCATGACCGGCCAACATAGGTTCAGTTCAACTGGTTTAGAGATTCGGAATTGAAATGATCCACAATTAGGTTGATTTCCTTCTAACATGTATAGGGAATATCAGCTAGCTAGAGATTCCTTATTGCTTGTGCCCTAGCTAATGGTCGATACAGTCTCTCTTCTCGTTAATTATCAATTTCATACATAACACATAAAGTTTTCATGGACTGTTAAATGCAGTGTGATCTGAAACGAGGATTATAATGCACTGTGTGGACCGTCTTATTTTGTAAAGCTACAAGGCTCTTCTGCAACACATTCTATAAGGTGAGGAACATTCTAAAGTTATGCAACTGACGAAACCACATACATATATCATCCGACAGATCGGGATAATTCATTTAAACTAATTCGGTCACTTTTAATACAGTATACACATCCTCAGGTCCATGCCCATTATTACTAAGAGATCAGCAGCTGTTGTAACACAGACAGCTTCGTGAGATTTAGAGTCCTACTTTGTATCATATCCCTTTAGTTCAGTAGTGTACGGAGGAAAACTAGGAAGTTAGTTGTACAGCTTTTGTATAAGTAGATCTGTATGTATAGAAATTACTTTTAACAAGAATAAATAGCAATTCTTGCCGTCTTCTCTGTTTCGTTTATCATATTTTACATGGTATCAGCTTAGATACTCGATCCTATCACATCACATCATGACCTCAGCTCCCAGTTCATCCTCACTCAAGGCTGATCCTTTGTTCGTCGCAGCTAGTGAAACTCCGAACCAAAGTCTTGTCAGTGAGCTCTTAACCGAATTCAACTACCATTCATGGATCATCTCCATGACCGCCGCCCTCGAGTCCAAACTGAAAATCGGCATCGTCAATGGGGAAATCCCTGAACCGGCTCCTTCTGACCCTACTTATCAGGATTGGCGCAGAGCCAATTCAATCGTCAAGTCCTGGCTTTTGAACTCCGTTTCACCTGAAACTCGAGGTTCTCTCCTCACATACCGGAATGCTCGAGACATTTGGACCGACATCATTGACCGGTTCTCTTATGGTAGTCACGCTCGCATCTTCAAGCTACACCAGGATCTCCATTCTCTCAAACAAGGCTCGCATAGCATCAACTCCTACTTCTCCAAATTCAAGACAATCTGGTCTGAATTGGACGCTTACAGCCCGGAGCTTGTGTGTGAATGCACTACGCGCTGCTCTTGCACATTGATTGCTTCGCTGAAAAATGCCAAACATAGGGACATGGCATTATTCTTTCTCAATGGACTCAATGATGAGTTCACTCCGACTCGTGACAGGCTGCTTGCTCTCGATCCACTCCCTCAAATGTCTACCATTTTTTCTGCTGTGATTCAGGCTGAATCCCAACACTCCCTGACGACTCAATCCTCAGGTCATGAGATCAATGCAATGGCTGCCAAAACTCCCACCAAAATAGGACACCACAATGCTCGTCCTCCTTCCGGTAACAATTTGACACCTCGTTCGAACACTGGTCTCTTCTGCAGCCACTGCGGTAAAAAGAATCACACCGTGGATAAGTGTTATAGGTTGATCGGTTTTCCCTCAGATTTCAAGTTCACCAAAGACAAAGCTAGTGCAAACTCAGTAACGGCTGATACTCTCAAGGATTCTCCGTTTACTGCCTTCAGCAAAGATCAGATGCACAAGCTTCTCTGTCTCCTCAACAACATGCCATCTCCACAGGTTAATGCTGTCAATGCAAACATTGATGACATGTCTGGTAACAAATCCTATCCTAGTCAAATTAATCATGTCACATGGATATTTGACACAGGGGCTACCGACCATATTATAAACACTCTCTCCTTATTGTCAAACCCAATTCCCTTATCATATTTTACAACTTTTAAGAATTAATAAAATCTATTTTCGAAATATATATGCATAATAATCATTGTCCGAGCAAATGAAGAAAATGAACAACACAAAACTTGAAAATCAAATAATAAATAATTGAAAATAATAAGAAAATTCGGGGAAAAAAATCTGCATCAACAATTTAAGCCGATCAGGACATTGTGTATATGCTAATTTATACACTATTTTTTTCAGTTTTATCTTTGTATTAATTTCACTAATTTAAGCCGATCAGGACATTGTGTGAGGTCATGGATTCGACTCGTGGAGGAGCGGACTTTGGGTGTGATTATTGTATTATCAAAAAGAATTCACTAATTTAAGTCATTTGCATGAATATTTATAGTTTTGAAATAATAAATAGTATATACACGTAATTAATCCTATCATTAATTATTTTTTTAAGATTCACAATTTTCATTACGAGACATTTGAAATGGACCGGACGGAAGTAACAACTAATATCGCATGCATTGTGATCTGTGGATCGGATCCGTTGTCTTTTTTTTATAACTACTCCCTCATGATACCTTTTATGCTCTCTTTCTCCCCATAGAAGAACTATATGGGAATAAGAATCGGATAACTCGCAATTGTTATCGCTTCAAGTGTAATTGTAAAGTAAAAAAAAATTACCGTTGCTTAAGCATCCTATACTACTTTTCTACTTTAAGCAAGTAGCATTAATTAATTAGGAAGATAATTTAATTAGTTAAATATTGTCTGTTGATATTTTTTATTTCTAGTTAACCTAAGATTTTCTTAATTCTTATTATCATACGAGCGTTAAATATATGATAAATAAGAAGGAAACAATTTGGGTTTAAATGTGAACAATGGATGGACAGATATTGATCTCAATGCATCATACATTTTATATATTCATTATCAATATTTAATTAACCTCATTATTTTCATATTTAACATTTTAATTGCTCATATACCAATCAAACAGTGCCACTTAGTTTATTAAGGATATATTTGATTAAATTTAAGTTTGTCAACGACTTATAATATATGTCATTATTAATTAATACTCCATGGTTAACATATATCAAAGTACATATCCGCTATATATATCTAGCTATAATCCCTGGCATTTCTCAGGAAACAATCAACTCTACATTTTCCCGACTAAGTACATTCAGAGAGAGAAAGAGAGAGAGTGAGAGAGATGAGTTTAGTTACAATGAGGAAATTGATATGGTTAGTAGCTATGGTGATTTTCTTGGGGACTCTTATGATTTGGATTATGTTTCCAACCAACACTTACAGGATAATTTGGTCACCCAAGATCAAAGCCAAAGTTAACAAGACCACTTACTTGGGCACACAAGGTTTTAATATTATTATCGACGCTATTTTTATTTAAGATTTCACATTTCTTGATTTTATTCCTCAAAATTAAGGATACTGTTTGTTTAAATCAGATGCTATTACTCGCAGTAATTAATCGACAAGATTCCAGTTCCTGATCATATTATTCTTTACATTTTTTACATAGTTACTATTTATTTTGTTTTTGTTTATGGAATATTTAGATTTTGACAGTACTTAAACTTGCGAAATTTTCAATTAACTGTACCTCTTTAGAGACATCTAATTTCCCAAATTTTGTCTATTACAGCTTCAAACATATTGATATATATATTTCCGATGCTCGTTATTGCCACCTTGGGAAGTCTGTACCTTCACCTGGGAAAGAAACTCAATTATGTCGATAAAAATGAAACTGCAAGGTAAAATGTAATTATTTTATTTGTCTATTCACACATATGGACTTTCTTCTTCCATTTTTTTCCCCATGTTTAATACTGCATATATATAGGGATGTAAATAAATTAACAAGATGGAAAAAACCATTGGTGGTAAGAAGCCCTCTGGGGATAGTATCATGCATAGAGCTATCATTCTTGATAATGTTCATCGTTCATTTCGTTTGGTGTGTCTCCAACTATCTTCGCAACGGCTTGGCTGCCATAACTCCTCAATCAGCTTCTGAAGAAGGACTTAATCTGTATGTATATTCATCTTCTTTTGATAAACTCGTTTCCAAAATTTCATACTCCTCCATCTCATAATTACTTGTCATTGTTTCTATGTAAAATAGTATTAAATTATAGAATAATGTTTTATAAGCTTAATGGATTTAGGGTAATACTTGCAATTTTTGTTAAAATTTATATTAATTGTTATAACCAAAATATTGTGACTTAAAACTTGTTTCGTCAGAGAATACAAGCTATACGTACGTCCAACTCTCTTAATAAATCAGTCATTTAGAGAAAAAAAATCTTAAGACTGTATGCCTGATCTTGTAATTATTTTTTGATGTAGTTAATTATGAACTCTTACAGTCTTATTAGATTTTTTTTTTTTTTTCAATCATACAAATGTGATTTTACAAATTCATTCCGAGAAGTGTAACTACTTCATTTTGACATTTATCATATGATCAAGTGGTGAAATCTATGTGCTTTTTGGCAGGAATAAAATTTAGAGTTCAAACTTCAAATTCGTTTAACGCATGGAAAAACAATTTTTTTTCTTAAATAAACGAAGTTTGATTGTGGGGGTAAAATAACATAAAAAACCCAATATTTTAAGAAAGTGGATGCAAATTATAGCATCAATCGTTTTAAAATCATGAATGTTGTCGATCTTAAAGAAAATCCCTCGAGTAATCAGTCTAATTAAATTCGTATTCCGCCATCTTTTCTCCACATAAATATATATCGGAGGTAATAACTTTGATATTTTTTACTCAGTTAATTTTCTTAACATATGTATTTTTTTTTAATTAAGATTACCCAATTTATCTAAAAATAATTTAGAACTTCTAGGTTTTTTTCGATTTCTGCCTGCAAATATACAAAAAATGCAACCAGTTGATATCCTAGGTTATTTAGGAACCTGATCAGAATATTTCTTTATTAGGTGGCAAGCAAAGCTGGAGGACACAGGTTTAAGGTTTGGACTGATCGGCAACATATATCTGGCTTTCTTATTTTTTCCAGTGACACGTGGCTCGACCGTACTTCCATTGTTTGGGCTGACGTCGGAGTCAAGCATTAAGTACCATATTTGGGTCGGACACGCCGTTTTAACAAGCCTCACCGTTCACGGCCTTTGCTACATTACTGCCTGGGCTGCTTCAAACGACATTTCAAAGGTTATTAGTTAATATAACTTGTCAATTAACAAATTTCTATAGTTTCCTAATTAAACATCAAAAGAAAAAAAAATAGTTTCCTTATTACGACTAAAATAATCGATGTTCCGCTTAACAAAACAAAAAAAAAAAAAAGCAGAGATTATTAATTATTCATGATAGCAGATAAAAATAAGCAATTTTACTTTCAAATCCACCCTTTATTCAATCCAATTCCTTCTTACAAATACAAAAGTTACAACGTGTATAATTTATATATAGATTTTTTTTTTGATAATATTATTTATATATAGTTGTTGACTTAGACATAAACTCAAAACAATTTCACAATTTTCCCATTAGACATTGGTGAGTCAAATCTTCCTTTGATTACTTAAATATTGATGAGGTTAAATAGGTTAATTATATTCAGACATTCAGCAATGGTCATATGGATATAAATATATAGTTTGTATCCCCTTAACCTGGCACGACATATTGTGCATCATAAAAGAGCAGACGTGAGTAATATGTATAGTAAATCGTTAAGTCGGGTACGAATACCTAATTGCACCTAGAACGATACTTGACTCTGACAAATTGACTATAGATTGAAGAGTCTGTATATACTCTTATTTGCAGGTTTGAATTTCCATTTTCAGAAAAACATATAAAAAATTACCCCTACAAGAAAAAGTATATTGACTTTAATTTTGTGTCGATATAAATATAAAGTTCACGTTACAATATACTAGCATAAGGCCTGCGACTTGTTCCAGATAACAATTCATTATAAATTTCTAATTAAGCTACAGTCTCGTATAAAAACAAAAAACAGAAAATAATGGATGTGTAATTTGTTCTCCCTAAGTTTCCACACACAAAATGTTTTTGAATTGCTAAGCCAACCTCAAAATAGCTAAATACAATCTTGAACTGATTCGTTCTATTGTAATACTGAATTTTTCCAAATACCAAAATGTACAATAATTCATTCAGACTTCACGTCACGACATACACGCTCTGGCTGTAAAAATGGAATAGAGACTAAATAAGCACTAGAAATCAATATACAGTGCTTTAGATTTAATATCTAATTTTAAAGATGAAATAGAAGGAAAAAAACATGGGTGTAACGCGTCTTTAAACTATAAGTACTACATATATGAAAAAAAAAAAAAAAAAAAAACATAAGTACTAAATCATTCATATTAGTAAACTTCAAAAAAAAAAATTCATATTAGTCAAAACATGTCTTTGGATTACATATGAATTTGTTATTTGTGCATAGACTGAAAGACAGGGAGAAAACATTAAGGTACCTTTTTAATCTTTGCAACTCTGAGGAATTTGTTTTTAGAGTAATGCAACTCTGAGGAATGCAACTCTAAGAGTTACTGGTTATCTTGTACACCTGCATTAATTTATTAATTAGATTATATGTAATCAATAGAAAATATTACAGATTTGTCTAACGCTCTAAAGCTATTGCAATAATTTGGTTTAGCCTTTGAGGAGTTTAATTCAAAGAATACCACATATATTGATCATGTAGATTCATGTATATATACAAATAGATTCATAGAAAACAAATTATCTCAAAAGAGAAGCATATACACACGTCTATATTGAATCATTTTTCCAGGAGTAAAGTAAAGGTATTTTTCTTTGTTTGTGCTTATACTATGGAGGTTAACACTAAAAAAAGATATTCATTGTTCCTAAGTAGATGTACATTCTTTTAATTCGTAATCTATCAAAAACCTTACATCCATTTCATTCTAAGGAAAACAAACTGAGTAGTAGGTAATTAATCCAACCAAAAAATTGACTACTCAATATTAGGTACTTGAAGTAGCCATTATGGAACAAAAAAAATTAAAGTCCCTAATTTTAATCAACACGTGGGGTTTGAAGAGACAAATGATTCCAAAAAGTCCCATTATTTGTCTCACAAACATGTCAATCTCTGTAAATCCTTTCCTTCACAGCCACACACATCACAGTGAAGTTTCAAATCTAAATCTTTCAATAGCTAACACCCAATTACTGAATAGAAGCTAGAAGTCGGAGCAAAGACTGAGGGATAGAGAAATTACCGAATAGTTAATGGCAATGAGAATCTGGAGAAGCAGAGGGTAAAATCGAAAAGAGGACCATGCCTTCCCTAAGATCGACCGCAGATGGTTGCGGTCGGAGGCGGACTCGGCTGTCATGGGATTCCGAGGAGGATGGTCGGAGGAAAAAAAGTAGAGGGACAAAATCCTTATTTTGTTATTAGTGTTGTGTTTTGGTGGATTAAAAAAAGAAAGGTCCAGATCTATTCAATCTAACGGTAGGAGAAATAGAACAGTAATTAAGCAGTGTTTTGAGGCTCTCTAACAAAAAGTTTAATTAACAGTAGTTTTTACTGAGACATTTATATCTTCCATGTAACTGTTATATCCTAATTATTGTTATATGCATAAGGAAAATTGTCAAAAAAAACTATTGACATTTTTATTTGTATAATGTATTCTAATATCGACACAAAATAAGTGTCAAGTAGCATTTTTTTGTTGTATTATACGGACCGAAATTACGTACTCCATAGCATCAAGCTTATATTAATGATTTTGACCCACAAATTAATTTTGTAGATGTTAGAATGGGGACAGCAGCATGCTTCAAATGTGGCTGGAGAGCTAAGTTTATTAGCAGGACTGATATTGTGGGCAACGACATATTCCGGAATCAGGCGAAAATGTTTCGAGCTTTTCTTCTGTACCCACCATTTATACATTTTGTTCATGGTCTTCTTCGTACTCCATGTCGGCATTGGTCATCTCAGTATTATGCTCCCCGGATTCTACCTCTTCATGATTGACCGTTTCCTAAGATTTTTGCAGTCAAGGCAGAAAGTTCGATTACTATCTGCTCGCACTTTATCTTGTGATACTGTTGAACTCAACTTCGCAAAATGCCCAAGTAAGGACTTTTTTAAAATATTTTAGCATAATTAACATGACATGACAATAAACAATACTACCTCCGTCCTAAATTATGTATGGAATTTGTCAGGTTTGAGTTATAATCCAACGAGTATTTTGTTTGTGAATGTGCCTGGAATTTCTAAGATGCAATGGCATCCTTTCACAATTACATCTAACAACAATTTGGAGCCAGAGAAGTTGAGTGTTGTCATTAGATGTGAAGGAAGCTGGTCCAAGAAGCTTCATCATATGCTTTCTTCTTCTTCAAATCTTGATCGTCTTGAAGCCTCCATTGAAGGACCTTATGGCCCTACTTCAACTGATTTTCTCAGGTACTTTTATATTCTTTCCGTCCTTAATTACTTGTCATTTATTTTTATATAAAAATACATAGAAAAAGTGACAAGTAATAAGGAAAAACAATATAAATGAATTATTCCTAATGTTTTAATTAGAATTTAGGACCCTGCTAACTAATTCCAATAAAAAATTTATTAATTACTATCCATCCGAAAATACATGCGTCTTTTTGCCTATATAATTTACATAGAAAAAAAGGCACGTGTTTTTGGACAGAGAGTAATAAAAAATTCAAATAAATTTAAATTTGAATATAAATGAAATCCATCATTAGGAAACAGAAAAACGATAGTTTTAGCTTAATTGGAATAATATTAATGTGATATTTGTTAACAGGCACGATACATTGTTGATGGTGAGCGGAGGAAGTGGAATTACACCATTCATTTCCATAATCCGGGAATACGTTTTGTCAGATTCAGCAAATTCTAAACGGAAAACTCCACAAATACTCCTAGTTTGTGCATTCAAGACAACTTCAGACCTAGATATGTTAGACTTACTCGTTCCAATTTCTGGAAGCCAATTCCAAATTTTCAATATGCAGCTCCAAATCGAGGCTTATGTAACCAGAGAGAAATTACAACCAACAACAAGAGAGCAACATAAATCTCGCATAATTTGGTTCAAGCCAAATTCTACGGATTCACCAATGTCTCCCATTCTAGGCACCAACAACTTTCTCTGGCTCGGCACGATAATTTCGTCATCGTTTATAATTTACCTCATCATAATTGGCCTGATCAATAGATACTACATTTATCCTATCGATCATAATACAGGTCATATTTTTCCGTCATCCGGAAAAGGAGCATTCAATGTTTTGGTTATTTGTATAGCTATAGCTGTGACGGCTAGTTCGGCTGTCCTGTGGAATAAGAAACATAATTCCAAGCAAATTCAGAACTTGGAAGTCGTTACCCCACAAGGCTCTCCAGCCGGATCGTTGTCTTGTAATGCTGAGAGAGAGTTAGAGAGTCTCCCTCAACAATCAATTGTACAAGCTACCAATGTTCATTATGGAGAAAGACCAAATCTTAAGAGTAAGCCATTATGTTGTCAAATGTCAATCTACTTAAACGTTAGAGTATTTATATTCTTTCATTAGTTTATAATTTTTTTTAATATATATATGTCTCCTTAAAATATAAAGAGTTGGGCTGCACAACTTTGTAGATTAATCAACACTAATTACGTAATATTCTTGTTCTCTGAATGCAGAGATTATTGCAGACATTGAAGGATCTAGCATTGGGGTGCTGGTTTCGGGTCCGAAATCATTGAGACATGACGTTGCAAAGATTTGTGCGTCTGCTTCAGTGGAAAACCTTCATTTTGAGTCTATTAGCTTCAGTTGGTAGTAATTTCTTTATATTTTCTACTTCACAAACTGTCAGTGTGTGTTGGTCTTTATTTTCCTTCCATGAGTGATTAATTTACTTCAACGGTTAATGTTTGTCAGTGTCAGTTGTTGTAATGAGCAATGAAAATAAATGTACAAAAAATAAAATTAGCCATTGTATAAAATGTTAGACGGACACTTTTTTTTTCTAACAAATGAATCATGCTCTGCACTTTTCTAGTTCTCTGCAGAATGTTCGGTCCTGTTCGGAGAATTTTCAATTCTCACTTTTCTTTGAGAAGTCATCAATTTTACTATTCATATCTAAAAAAAAATTTCATAAAATTTGTTCGGTGGGTTTACATAGATAAGTTTCTTTTTTTTTTTCTTTTTTTACAAACTCAGAAACCAGACCACACCTCAAGTATCAAACCACCACCTTTGATTCAGGCATCAACCACGACAAAGGTCTCTTACAGATGACAATCTGATGCGTAATTGAATTTAAACATAATAGCCCAATTAATTAATCATTTTGAAATTGGATGTAAATTCTATTGATCAATAAAATTGAAATTGAATCTCAGTAATGTAAAACTCAATTTGATGCACCCAACCACCGTCGGGCGCCGACACAGTCAACCTTATTTTTCAAAATCCCTAATTTACAAAAGTCAAATTCCCTTATTTTGGTGTTCTTGTAACTTGCACTGAGCCACAAACATAGTACAGTATTAGAATCACGAAGCCTAACAAGAGAGAGGAAAAGGAAGGATGTTGATAGTTCGCCACCGCCAGGGAGATGAAGTCAACAACCACTGTAGAGGTGTCGTCGGTCTGTCGGACTTGAGGGAGCTCACAGACTCGAGGTCAGACTTTGGAGATGGAGGAGGTGGTGGTGGAAGGAGCATGCATAGAATTTGGTAAGAGGGGTGGCCGCCGGTGGGATCTCTGAATTTGAGAGAGAAAGAGAGACCGGGTTGTTTAAAGAGCGAGAAAGATACTGTAAGAATGAAGAGATATGATGTGCAGACGTGCAGTTCTTGGTATTTATATAATGGCAGTTTTGTAATATATATTGTTACCTTTAAGCTCCATGTTTCCTTGTTTTTCATTTTTTCGATTTGGAAAACTCTAATTTAGAGTCTCTCCGTTTTCACGAAATTTTGTGAAAATTTTTCAAAAAATGCATGTACCGAACAGAATCTCGACAAAAATGAAAATTTGCTAAAATTTTGAAGCATTTTCAGAAAATTCCCCACTATCGTCTCTTAGAAAACAATAGACCGCTCTGTACTGACGTGAGGAGGACAGTGCAGTCCTAGAAAAACTACTATCGAGGATGAATATAACTCCAAGAATAAATAAGAGGGCCTAACGTCAAAAATGGAAAACTATGAAAAAGCATGACCATCGTATTTTTTTTGTTTGAGATTCAAATCTCTATTGCATTAAAGTGGAAAAGCGTTCTTGCGGACATGGTCTACAATTAAAGGAAACTAACGATACGATTGACATCAAAGAAATTAATTACCGTCTCATCTTATAAAATTAAACTGACATCAAAGAAAGTGACCGTCCTGTGCTTGATTTCATTTGATTTCATCCGACCCCACAGATTTCCGGCGTAATAGGTTCCGAGTTTATATTTATCGGAAAAAATATATTATGTGTAGGTATATATATATATATATAATGACTCCACATGATTAACAAAAAGTCCTTGATTTAGTGGTTAATGCATATACATCTATACTTTAAGGTCATGGGTTTTACTCCCTTACAACACATTTATTCATTATTTTTAATATTTTTAAAACTATTCAAAAGTGTGGACTAAAATAGATAAAAAAAAATTTCATAAGCACAAAAATATGTATAATATGTATACTATATTGTATACGATATATTTATAGACAAAATAATTAGACTAATTACTTAAATAGTACTTCATCTTTCTCTTTTCATTTGCCGTAAAATTCAAAGAAGAAACAAGCAAAACTAAGCAAGTTTCACTACAATCTTATTTTAAGATTTGTTGAAATAAAGAAGCATGTTATTTTTTCTCTAGTCCTTTTGCTATTGAAATTTACATTGATTTTATCGATTGTTACTGCAACTGTTGAGAGAGCGTTCTCCGCGATGAAGTATATCAAGTCTATTTGTAAAATCGAATGGGCGATGAATTTTTGAATGATTGTTTGATCTTTATGTAGAGCATAATGTCTTTGATAGCATGTGTAATATCGTTTTTATGCGTCGTTATCCGAACATAAAACCACGCAGCAGGAATTTTACCATAATTTTTATTTTTATTAAACATGATTATATTGTGCGACCCCACAACTTCGAAATCTCAGCTACGTCTCTGATAGTGCCACATGATGAGAAGCTTCGTCCTACTTGAGTCAGTTATGAGATAAGATTCCGACAGTCTCCTCTAACACAATGTGCTTCGCATTAATCAAAACTGCCAAATTAATTCCTTTAAGAGCCCCATTGCTTTAGCCTGTAATGCATTTTTTTGTCTTCCAAGTCTCCCTGAAATGGCATAAAGACATTTTCCTAAGCTGCTCCGTGTAATGGTCCCATATCTATTCATAACATTGCCTCCCACAATGGCCATTTGGTGGAACTTGTGTCAGTCGATGCATCCAAACAGAAGCCCCAATTCTTATGGGTTTTTAGCACAATTCTTCAAGACGCACTGTAATTAGGTTAAAGATGAAATCACAACGTTTGTTACGAATTTTCTTGATGGACGAGACTTACCCGAATATTTTAATCACACTTTAGTGGTTCTTATCTCAAAATCCTGTTCTACTAAAAAGATTATATACTTCATGCTGATTAGTTTGTGTAACCTGCTATAAAAAAAAGTGTCTATAGTATTGTCTAACAAGCTGAAAAGGGTCTTGTCGGTGGTTATTTCGGTCAACCAATCAACATTCCTCTCTGCCAGGCTTATCTCAATGTAGTATTGGCATATGAGGTGACCCACTCGCAGAAATTGAAGCACTCAGGTTGGAAAGGCTGGTGTGCATTGAAGGTTGATATGGCAAAGGCATTCGATCGGGTTGCATGGAATTATCTCAAAGCTCTCATGTGTGGTTTGGGTTTCAATAGCACCTAGTTTTTTGGAAAATGAGATGTGTACACTTAGTTTCTTTTTCCTATCATGCTGAACAAAAAGCCAAAGATTCGTCCCAATGAGTGCTTTGAGATAGGGTGATCCACTCTTACCCTTTCTCTTTTTACTGTGTTTAGAGGCGTTATAAGCGTGTCTAGCAACATATGCTTTGAAAAGTAAAGTCACGGGCAATAATTTAGGCAGATGAGGAATATAGAATTCACATTTTTTTTTGGTTATGACAATGTCTACTTCTTTAGAGCTTCTTTAGAGGAGGTTACATTCATGAAATCAATCTTCAATAACTATTGTTGTATCTCAGATGATAAACATAGAAAAATCTAGGCATAATTTTCAGTTCGGATGACAATGTCTAGTTTTAGGGGTGTAAGTTAGATTTTTCAACCCAATTCCAACCCAAACTATAATAATTGGGTTGGGTTTTTTTACTCACTAAACCAATTATTGGGCCAACTCAATTAAATTTGATTGGATTGAATGATTACAATGGAAAATTGGTTCAACCCATTTCAACATAAAAACTTTTTAAATCAACTCATACATATTAAATTCAAATTTAAAAAAGGATATTGGTAAATCCACGCTCATTTTTGCTCCATTTATGCTAAAATTGGAGTTATTATAAACTTTGACTATTTTATCCTTCGTCTCAAAAAAGACCGCGTGTATGGTACCTGAACTGTTGAAAACATGTCGTTCTCTCACCTAAAGATCTTTCATTTACTATGTTTCATTTTCACTACTTAAACTTCGATTTTACCACATAGTGGAATTTTGATTTAACAAAATCAACACTTATTGATTCCAAGCGATAGGTTTGTCCATCTTCTTACTCCGTGGCTATTAGCTTAGCCTATTATCTTCAGTGGTAGAAAACACGATTGATTTTTGAGTAAGGGAGCCTCTATTGGTACGAAAGTTTTTTCCAATCACACAATTTAGTTTACTACCAAATTCTGAACAATCATCCAACCTGGATACCAACGGTGTAAACAATAATTTGCTTACCATCAAGTTAGCAACCGATACTCAAAATCAATCAAACGCATAATCACTTATTCAAACTAAATTATTTGTTTGCCTACCATAAATAAAAAACTACAATTTATGTTTGTCGACACGATTGCATAAGCAAACTAATCTACCATTAACTATATTTACTTCTCTTTCTAAAATCGAATTAAATATTCCATAGATCTACCTCAAAACTTAAATTCAAAATTGATCCATTCAAACGTGCAACACAATTTAAATTTACGGCAGGTGTATTCAACATTATACTATGAAATTAATTAGATATACAGATCATTATTGATCAATAATCGTAAATTCCAAATTCGTTATTAGATGTGCTTGAATTAAAACGGTAAATAAGTTAAAATGAAATAATTGAAAATGGTAGAAAGAGGAATAGAAGAGAAGAAAAGCAAGGAGGTTAGAGTTAAGAAGAAATGGAATTTTAATATTCTCAGGTTAAGAAACGTAAGAAATAAAAACGTTTAGGTGAGAGAGTGAATACAATTTTGGTCAAACCACATCGTTCTATTTTAAGTTACAAGGGTATAATAGTAAGAATTAGTGATAACTAGCCTGAAGTATTGAAATGCTTTTGAAAAGATAACCAGCCTACGTCTTCAGGTTTTGGTGCTTTCTCACGCTCTTCTTCCTGTGTGGCAAAGTTTTAGGCGACTCCGCCTGTATCAGCATCCACTGACTTTGGAAGACTCTATAGAAGGTCCCGACATCGATCCTACGACATGACGCCTCAAAAGCGTTGATCAAGCCGGTTGCCAGACCAATAAACATCTGAGGGATGACATCGTAGGAGTTCATCAAAACCAAATTAAACTCCAAGATAGGGAACGACTGCCCATTCTGTAGAGCTGACTCTGACACTAGCATTCCTCTAGACTAGCTCCATAGTCGCTCCTTAGGCAAGGGCATCAAGAACTCATATCCTCCGTCCAACGAGAAGCCGTACACACTCAACCAGTTATCCAGATGCTGCTGGCTCCTCACCATCGACTGGAAATTGAACGTGTTCGCCCATGACATGTCGTCACCCCACTCAGTTTTAGGGGTCATGGGCCAATAGGCCGACCCAGGATCGGAGTCGCAAAAACACGACTTCTTCGCGCAGTCAAGGTCGATCGAAAACTCATAATCCTCAAGATCAGTTTCAGATCCGACTGACCCTTCCTCACCATATTGGTCCCTTCTGGACACACTCGGCTCCTCATCATCTTTAGCCCGACGTTGACCTGTACTGTCGGCGTCAGCATGCTCACCGTTAAAATCATCATCCTCGACTTCATCATACTTGGCTGCATCTTGGTCCGAAGAAAGATCGGAGAAATCACTCTCTCCGGCATTTCTACAGAAAGGGTCAAACATAGTACCTGTATCCATAAGCTCAGGCGCCTCCGGCATTTTCCTCTTCCTTATCGGCACCTTGCCGCTCTCGGGCTTGTGGCCTTCAGACACAGCAGTGACAACCACATTATAGTACTACTCCATGGTAAAATCGTCCGGTATGTCCAGATTTATCGAAGAAGAAATTCGGCCTGACAGTCTCCAGCCAGCAGCAACTTGGTGCCGCCCTGGATAGGAGGAAGAACTCAATTTTTTGGAAGATAGCTTGCTAGAAGACATAATTACGGTAGAAGGAGAATGGAAATGATGATGAAAGACAAGAAAAGGGGTAGTTGGAAAAGGAAACAAAGAACTATCTCTGCTAGACAGATTCAGAAGAAATTTCGACAGAGCTCGATTGGGAAATTTTTAGAAGAAAAAAGAAGATGGAAGAAAGAGAGCTATTTATAGAAAAGGTTGTACGCATAGATATCCAAGTGACACGTCCCAAAAGTCCGAGCATGAAAAGAGGTCTTAGAAGCCAAACAGACGAAATGTCGACCTTTTCCAAGGAATCTTCTTCACTCTCATTTCAGAATTAATGCCAGACTGCAACAAACCACAGAGCTGCAAACGCCTTTATCATCATCAAATGATAGACAACCTTCCTCTCATAACAGACAAGGAAAAATTCGAAGCTCATGACAGGCCTATGCCAAACCGACACAACCGAAGCCGAAGACTAAAACCCTCACGTCGACAGAGGCTCGGGGGCACATAAATTGGGGTAAGGCCAAAACCTATGCCAAACCGACACAATTGAAGCAAAAGGATACGGCTCCAGGCTTGAACGAGACCCACGAGTCAAATAAAAGCCCACGACGAGCTGTATTTCTTCCACGAGACTATACGCTCTCCTGCAGGAAAGGGGGCAAATGATACGGCATGGGGGCTTTTAGATAATTTGGACCATGCTGTCGTAGGTCTTTCCGACCGAGGATTGGCTAGGTACATGCAGTGGCTTCGTGTCCTTTGAGATCTACGCGCTTGGGGGCATTGACATCGCCGACCTCACCCTCCCGAAGAGGCTGAAGAGCCCAAAGTCGAGGAGACCTACGACCTCACAACTGTATAGGTCGCTTTCAACACTAACAGTCCAAGTCAAACCTAAAGGTCTTCCCTATATAAAGACCCCTCTCGGATGTAGACGCTCAAATACTTCTCACCCCCCATTTGGTCCTTAATCCGAAACCTAACTCGAAGACTGATCTTAAAGAGGCGGGTGCTCTCCATCTTCTGACTAGTTTCGAATCACGTCGAAACACTGTGTTACATGCTTCTTGCTAGAACTTCCTAGGAACATTCATGACAAACATCATTAATTTGCCCATCTCTACCAAAGTTTTGCTCTTTCTCTCAGAAATACCATTTTGTTGAGGTGTGTATGCAACTGAGAATTGTTGGAATATCCTTATTCTTTCACAATACTCCTGCATGATCTTGATGTGTATTCTCCACCTATATCACTTTTGAGACATCTTATCGTTGTTCCACACTTTGATTCAGCATCAACTCTTCACTTCTTAAACATCCCAAATACTTGATCTTTAGTTTTGATGAAGTACACCCAAGAGTATCTTGTGTAGTCATCTATGAACTCCATATAATATCTATTTCTACTGACTGAAGGGATCTCAATAGGTCCACCTACATCTATATGGACTATTTGCAGCTTCTTAGTTGATCTTCAAGTACTCAAAGGAAAGCTTCCACCATGACTTTTAGCTTTCTCACATGGTTCACAAATCTTCTGCTTCAATCTATTGTGCAGCTTTAGAATTCCTCTAACCACTTCATTCTTTTGCATTGAAACTATGTTGTCAAGATTTGCATGTCCTAATCTTCTATGCCAAAATTGAGTTAACTCTGTCAATGTTCTAGCAAAGAATGAACCTTCTACCTCCAGCATTTGTATTTTGAACATCTTGTTGACTTGAGAAACTCTATGCACCAACTCTCTTTCAGCATTGATGATTAAACATTCTTCATCTTCAAAGTATACTGCATACTTCTTTTCCGGCAATTGACCTACACTTATCAAGTTTTGGTCTAGTTCTGGAATAAAGTACACATCTTCTAGGACAGATTTCCCATTCTTAGTTTCCAATTCCACAATTCATTTCTCTTCAACATGAGCCATTACACCATTTTCAAACTTCACAGCTACACTCATTTCATCTGTCTTCTCAATAAATGCATCCTCCCTCTTAGACATGGGATTAGAACAACCATTATCAATAATCCAGGAACTTCCCTTTTCAGACTTCTTTGCAACAGAACAAACCTCCACCACAAAGACACTTTCTTCTTGTTCTGAACCTTCTCCACCACATCTCTGACTATTCTGTGAGCTTCCAGGGCTTTGATTTACAGTGTTTAAGACTTTTGGGACTCCTACACGTATTTGTGGAATTTCACTGTTTGGTTGGGGGCTATTTTATGAGTGTAACCTATCTGAGGGTAACTAGAGGGTGGCGGACTAGGTTGTTGGTTTATAAATGTTATGTGGGAGTTGTTGGTTGCCATTGTGTCATTCTAGGGTTAGTTGATCCTACAACATAGGTCACATGATATTGGTTGGGATGTTTAGGTCACATGATATTGGTTGGGATGTTTTGCACTAAGGATTAGCCTAATGGGATAAAGTTTGGATTGGTGCTGGGATTTCAGTATTGGTAACTCTGTCTTTGTCTAGGATGGACTGGTGGATTTTTTCCAAAGAATCTATTATTAGGATCTTGATGTTCATTGGCCCATTTATCATAGTAGACTTGTTCAGCATGTCCATTCTTCCCATAGTAGTTGCAAACAACTAAATCATGCTAAAAACAAGTATTTTCAGAGTGATTTGTACCTTTGCAGAACTTACATTCAGGAAATTATCCTCAAGTTGATTGTCTTTGCATATTTTGGCCAAATTGATTATGGTAGTTTTGCTGTTGAAGTCTCTGATTCTGATAGTTTTGGAATCTCTGCTGATATTGTTGTTGGTTTAGATATTGCTGGAATTGCATTTGTTGTGGCTGGAATGGTTGTAGCTAGCTTTAGTAAGTCTGGTATACTTGGGCTGGTTGATGTAGATATGATTGAGATATAGGATAGCTGGATGATTTTATTGAGACGACAAATTTTGGACTGGCAGGCTTTGAACAGGCATTTGAGACTAGATTTGAGCAACTGCAGGCTGTGTTGAGCTTTCAGCATTATAATGTTTGGCTATGGGAGGATTTTCAGCAACTCTAAACCTTTCACTCCTATGCACCACCTCATATCTCTCCTCCTCAACTCTATACCTATTTTCATGTACCTCCAATACATTCCAAAAATCCTCCAATGTCACTGATTCAGGATCCTTGTTATACTCTATATCCAACAATGAAACTACAGACTCAAACCTCCTATGCATTCTTTCTATCAGTCTTTCGATCATCTTTTCTTTGCTTACACCAACTTTGTAGTACTATATTTTTTGTGAATCAAGGTCATGAATCTACCTCTAGCCTCACTAACAGCTTCCTCGTCCTTCATTCTGAAATCATCATATTGCTTCTCTAACTTTCTACCCTTAAACTTCTTAGACATAATAGATCCCTCAAACTCTACTTTCAATGTCTCCCATATCTCCCTTGAACTCTCACAGCTAGCCGTTTTCCTTAACACACTCAGATCCACAGTACTTCTCAAAAAGATTGTGCCTTCTTGTCATTCTCTATCTCCTCATTCCTAACTTTCCTTTGCTCCTCACTAAGATCATTGACAGCTCTACCAGTAGGAATCTCAGTGATTCCATTCTCAACTACAGATTTAAAGCCTAAAATCTCTAAATGATCTTTTGCAATGACTGACCACATGTCAAAATCTTCAGCAGTAAACTTCACTAAGATGTTATGCATACCTGTGTTGTGATATGGGTTTACCAACATCATTTTATAGCTCGAATCGCCTGAGAAAACATCCCACTCTGATACCACTAATAGATGATGCCTGAATAAATCCCTACAGCAAGCGAGATGACGCAGACAATATCCAAATAACACCAGTTCTAGATACTTACAGCTAAAGAAAATTTACTCAATAGCTAAATACTTGATGATTATTGCTTCCATGTTTCGATTTGATGATGAAAATACTTAAAACAGAGTTACCTCACTTGTGTTTAAGGGTATGGAATCCTAAAACAACTAAGGCTGGGTTGTATTTTCGGTTTTCCTAAGTACCAATGCAAAAATAAAAGGCTTTGTAAAACTGGAAAAATTGTAGATAATGAACTTTTAAAAAAAATTGCAGATTTTATTTTAATTTCTCCAAAAAGCTCATAATCGAAAAGGGAAAGGTTAAGGACCTTATATACTGATCCTCAACTACCCTAGACATCATAAACTTGAATTATAATAATATTGAAATAAGAAAATACAACTCAAAAATTTCATAGATTAAGTGCTTTTGAGACCACTTCTATTAAAATACCACATAGCAATAATAATTTGGTTTTCTAGAGCACTACTTCTTCTCTAAAGTTGTAACTCATTTGTTAAAGTAAAACATATGAATTTGTAGTAGTAAAAAACTTCTTCTTCTTCTTCAATTTATAGATCAGACTTCAAGATTCTTCAAAAGTTGACTTTGGAGTTGACTTCTAGATGCAAGCATAACCGATGACTCTGACCATTACAGAAAGCTTCTAAATGCTATTCTAAATGATTCTGTAACTTCACTTCTTATTTTTCATAACTGGAAAATAAAATGACTAATGGACTTGTTGAGCTTGAACTGATATAAACTAAAATAGCAGCCATTTTCATCTTGTCATGTTGTAATCTTGCGGAAACCTCCATAGCAACTTCTAAAAGCATAATGTAGCTTGACTGAATTGAGAGGAACAAGAAATCTATCCGGCATACGAATCCCCGAATTTTAGCAATAAACTCAAGAACACAGCTAATTGAGCTTGCAAATTATTCATTACTAAATAATCGATAAAATTGATTTAACCATTCGATTCGCGACATCCAATATAATGAATCTAGAGCTTTGAATTGATTGTTTTGATCAACTACAACGAAAGATCGACTAAACCTTAGTATATTCTTCGACGAAGCTAAAAACGGAAACTCAGAATCACTGTAGCAAGCTTTAAAAGGAAACCATAGACTTCGAATTGGGCATTTTCATTACAGGGAATTTTAGGTGAATTACTGGTAATGTCGTTGATCAGCACACTCTCCTGACTTGAATGGCATAGCTCCCGGTGCTCCGACTATTCGTCGTCCGGCCATAGTGAAGTCAATTGCAGTCTCAGTCGACTGGACTTTGGATTGTGCAGCGACGTCCTCTAGGTTTCTCTGAGTGACACCAAGATCCTCAACTTCTTCACGATGTGCACTTGGGTCCAAATCCTACAACAGTGTATTGCTTCTTTCCATCCTCACCTGAATTGATCCTAGGCCTGTCGCCGGCAGCCAGTTTCAATCCAGATTGACTGAACTTCATATTAAATACTTCTAAGAATGTCTTTGCAGCAATTCTTCCTAAAATAGCTCTTGATTCTCATTTCTTCTCTTTCCAAGCATCACTTTGACAACATTGCTCTTCTTCTTCCCTTTTTGTTCAATTCTAGCATTCACTAGGCTTTCCACAACATCTTGGTATGCTGGCCTCACAAAACAAGCTAACTCAACAGATTTACCACTAACCTTATATAATGAGCCAAAATCAAAAAATTTGAAATTGAAAACAACGGAAGAAGAACATGGTGTCGACGATGATCGATTAGGAATCCTTCTCCGCCTGGCTCCTATCAAGATTTGATCCCAATCATCACCCTTCTATCAGGTACCTCTCCATCAAATTTGCAAAACCTCCCTCAGATTCCTAGAAAACAATGAATGTGATTTTTCTGCTTGTATTTTGGTTCTACTTCTAATTGATTAGCATTGGTAATGAATCACTCAAACGAGGTTAATTCCCATTATGTTGTTTAATAAACAATTTATTATATTGATTTTAAATTCTGTATCTGGTTTATGGATACATCCTATTTCTTTGTTTTTGAAATTGAGTCTCCGACAAGAACTCTGAAATCATGCTGTTGGAAGGATGGACCATATAAAAAATACTCATTTGATGAAGAAGATTATTTTAGAAATCAAGTCATTTTGTTCATGTGCTTTGTTGTTTGTGTGGTCTAGTAGTAAAATAAGAGATTTTTTTAGTATTCTTGGTTTTGATTTGAGCAATCCATTTCAGACGTAGCTATTTATAAGTTAAGCTGTATGATTTTTAGAAGAGGTGGCAATGAGTAATCAATTTCTAAGTTTATGTGTACTCTAGATAATATCTATGTGCTGATCCAATCAGATTTGTGGATCAAGTTTTAGTAAATTTTTCATATCTTGAACTTCCAATCCTCAAATGACCTGATTTTTTATGCATTGAAAAGCTAAGACATAATACTACAACTTTTACGTTGACCACATTTTCTTATTCTCACTCAATGTTGTCCTAAAATCACGTTGAAGGCAAAATATGTGCATAACAACTATCTTGTTAACTTGTTTTGCCTACAAACATAAAGGAAACCCAAACACGAGGTAATAAGGAAAAAACACATAAAATTACTACTAGGGAACTCAATTCCTAAACAAAAGATGAATTTTTTTTTGATAAAAATAAAAGATAAAGTATAAAAGAAGCAGTGACTTGTTTATCAAAGTTACTATCACAAAACAAATCTACTAGACTCTTTTGTTTTGATCTTTTACTTTTTGACATAAGTCACCACTCTTTTATCTTTTCCTATTATTCTAAACCTGATTATATGAAACCATCTGTCATGACTCAATGACTTGTGAATGACAGTTAAACTTATAAGCTTCTTTAAAGTAAAGTGATTGTTTATCAATGCAATCTTATAGCAACTAGATTACAGATAAGCGGCGAGAGCGAGGTATAGTTTTGATATTGTTGTTCCACTACCCCGGTATATTCCGCGAGACTTTGCAACCTAGGAAACCATGATTACTAATCAACGTAACCTGTGACACACCTCCTGTGGGTGGATCACAGTACTACATCACGCGATCACGCGCTCACAGTACTGAATGTTGATTCTTGTCAAGAGCGGATACAACGCCCCCCCCCCCCCCCCGGATGTCTGTCGCAATAGATCACATCGAGCCTAATTTCCCTCTTGATGTAAGTCTCCCCCTCAACCCTAGCAATTTTGTATAAGATCCGTCTCTATGCCTCTTCGACAGCAATCTATGTAGCCTAACGCTCTATGATATCTCAACCCTTTGTTTTTATTTAATCGCTTATACGATCAAGCCCGTATAAGAATTGATGAAAATTTGACAACACCGATTCGAAGTGTTTCTCTAATAGCTCTCTCTCTCTCTCGTTTGTGTTTAGGAAGAAATGAGACACTTACTCTATTTTTAGGCAAACTCGTGTGCTCGTGAATTTGATCTTGAGCGTTCGTATAGCTTGGATAATACTCCATTGTTGATTCAGATTGGATGGAATCAACTAATAATTTTGTTCTCTTTAAGTCTTCTAAGTTTTGGTTGTGGAGCATTCATCCATTGGATATGTGGTTAATCTTTAATGTCCATTAATTTATTTGTAATCCACCTGAAAAGCTTAAAGTAGAGTCATCACCGTTGATTTACTAATTGATCTGTGTCTCATGTAATATCTATCATTCATTTGAGATGTTATTAGTTCCAGACATATGTGAATATATATAAGGAAATTGATGTTGGGACAATGCATTATTTTATTTAAGGAAACAAGTATCTTGACAGAATATTCATGTTAGTGTATGAAAAGTATATCATAGTCTTATTTTCTCATGAACAGATCGATTTATCTTAGAGTTGTCTGATTCAATAATACTTAATTAATTTTAATGTCGATGATTTATCAATTATTCAGATTACCTATGAGCCTATTACGATATGATCATCTATTACTATATGATCATGGTTTATCTTAGATTTGTACTTATGCTTCTATTCTAGCACTCATGGGTGGAGCCACACCTCTTTGAGGGTATTCATTCCAAAAACCCTTTAAATGTACTCTTACAACTTCATATTGAGCCAAGTGATCCAATGAAAAATACAAAATGAATATGCTGAATTTGGAATTTATTTTTGTATTGAACCTGTTGAACGTGAGTTTGGCTCTGCCATTGCTAGCAGTAATATTGTATTTTAAGGCTTTTATTCAAAAATGACAATTATACCTTAAACTAGTGTGTTCACAATAGTTCTTAATATCTATGTTCTTACAGAACTCAAAATTGGCTGGAGAACACCTATATGGAAGGCAAAGAAGAAGCTGGTCTTCAAGTACCAATCAAGTGTAGAAGATCGGGAGTGGCTGGAGAGGAGCTTTATGGTTGTCAAAAGATGGGCTTGTCTAATGAAACGTTTTTAACCACGTTGAATGAAGTCAGCTCGACTAATTTCAAAATGGCTCTGGTAAGCTCTTCTCCTTTACTGGTGATGTATGAGTCCTTGAATGATAAAGAATTGGTTATGAGAAAGAGTAGTGAATTGGTCTAGTGATTTTTTGAGAATGGCAATGATCGGAACCAAGAGCTTGGCTATGCGAGCTCGGGTGGTTTTGTGAAAATCTAAGTGGAGGGAATTCCACTAATAGCATGGAATGATAAATTCTTTTCGAAGTTATGCTCAACCTGGGGTGAGCTTGTCCATATTGAGGACGAAGTCTTGAATCGAGATGCGTTGTTTTTTGCATATTGTATCTTACAAGTCAAAAAGGTTGGAGACATTCCGAAAGAAATTTGTGTTGCTGTTAATTTATTTCTTTATCAGTTAAACGTCTCCTACATGATCATCTATGTTCACAAATTTTTTTTGTGGGAGCATGACACATAATCCTTTAGGGATTTTAGTATTATGGATTCTCATGTTTCGGATAATTCAGCAAGAGCTTCCGGTGCAAGTGGAGTTAACTTCAACTCTAGTGGTAATTCGATAATTCTGTATTCGCAGCCAGATGGCATAGATATTGTAACTTCACAACGAGAGCGAGATAGAATGGAGTCAGTTAGCGATTTTACAGCCAATAATAATTTGGCTATTGTTGCTTTTAACGGGAATATTACTTCTGGTTCGGATTTGGTAGCTACTGATAAAACTGTCGGGGTTATTCCATTGGAGAGGAGATCCGTGCAATTCCTAAAATAATGAATTCTAGGAATTTAAGTTCCCAACAAAGATTCGGTTACAGTCCTCGTAACTTTTACTAATTTGAATTTTTTGCGTGCAAAGAAGTAATCAGAAATTCTACACAGGTTCCATGTCGCTCATCAAGATCAGCGTAGAGTATTTATGACGAAATCGGTCGGTGATGTTAATTATTTAACCGTTGCTAATTGTAAAAGCAACAAGTTAATTACCACCTATTTCATAGCATACAGCCTCGACAAGGCTTCAGCTTGGAATGGATATTTTTTTTTGGATACAGGGGCAAAAACCTGAAAGAAAAAAAACTGGACAAGGAGAAGGAGCGTTTTTACAAGGAAAAAAGAAAAAAGCAAAACCAGAAACCTGAAAAAGCAACAGATAGAGAAACGAAGAACACAAGAGAAGGCTACAGCCACACTAATGCTAAAGGAGGCAAATTAGAAACAAAAACAGAAAAGATGGCTCTCGATTGCAGATAAGCTTGGAATGCATCTAGCTGTTGGAATTCATTTGACAAGCCTTTAACTTGGAGATCTTGTCTGCCTTGCGTTGCCATGGTTTGTTATACAAAAGGCATTTATTTTTCCTTTAGTTTTCTTTTCTTTGAAATAAATATGATTCTAAGGCAAAGCACCTTACTTATGGAGTTGGAATATTCGATATTCACCTAAGTTTCTGGATCAAAAATCAATATTCAATATTGATGCTAAGTGTCCGTTTTGCTCGCTTAATGAGGAAACAATTAACCATTAACTCTTGCTTTGTCGATTTTATTGGCTGGAATATTGGTCTAAAATACTGCATTGGTGGTGAATGTCAATATATATTCCTACGTGCATTGGAGAATTCTTAATTCAATGGCAGGATTTAGCTTATGGGCGAGCACAACAAGATTTCTTACTTGTTTTATTTGCGGCTGTAACATGGGCTTTGTGGAGAGAAATAAATGTGATTATGTTTTAGGATGTTAGTCCTATATAAGACGACCTATTCTTTATCGAGGCGTAAGTTGTTACAAAAAGGCGAATAATTTTTATTTGTACCGCGGTTGAGCTCCTAGTAACTCTAACACACATTCAACTTCAACAAAAGAAGAAGAAGATAGTTCTAATAGTTTCTATTTCTTTGCACATTGTTTTATTTATTTAGTTGTTGTAGACGATGAAATTTTATTTGCCATTTTGGAGAATACTAGTCATGAATGAGACCAACAAAGGATGACGATGTTTATTGAAGTGGATGACAATCCTTGTGAAGTCGACAGTGCATATGCAAACATCACCTATGAAATCATAGATGAAACTCTTAAGGAATCAATGAAGACGTGCATTGCTCACATGAGCAAGGATCACATGGACGTTGCATGCATGTTAGCATGGACCACCTTGACATTACATGTACGAACATTGCTCACATAAGCATTGATCAACTTGACGTTGCATGCACAAGCATCGCTCACATAGGCGTTGATGAACTTGACGTTGCATGCACGAGCATCGCTTTCATTAGCATTGATCAACGAAACCCACTTCAAAGATGGGTTTCTCAAAACAAGTCATTTCACGGAAGCCACTTCGATGAAGAGCATCTCAACGAAAGCAATTTCAACGAAACCCGCTTCAATGATGGGCTTCTCAAAACAAGTCTTTTCGACAAAAGCTATTTCGATGTAGAGCATTTCAACGAAAGCCACTTCAACGAATTGAGTTGCGTTGAGAATGTGCTCGATATACTCTTGGGCCCAAAAGTTATAGCCTAATGAAGATAATGGTCTTGCAGTTCATCCAAGGAGCAAATGTTGATAAGGCATTTAAAAGTGCATCATTCCATACTTCGACGAAGGTGATTAGGAAAGTAAATACTTCTAGAATTATTTCTTACTCATCGAGACAACATGGAAAGTGTATCACGTCAAAGATCATCGAGAGAATATACCAGGCCAGAAGGGAAATAAAATCATGTCAGTGTTGAGATCATCGATGGTGTGTCAATTAGGCTAATTTTGGGATGCTCGTCAAAAATTTCAGACACAAGTATGGAAAGAAAATCATAGCAGCATCGACGACATCAATAGAGGATCAATTAAGTTAAACATGGAAAGAGGATCATTGAAGTGCTCTATAAGGCAAGAAAGTGTGACGTTAGAACACTAGTTGACGAGTTCGTGAATCACGCAAGTTTGTCATTTAGATTTGAGGGACTAACCACTAAGAGTTGTGGAGTGAGTAGTTGTTAAATCAAAGGATTTTCTAGAGACTTTGTAACACGTTATTTTTAAATTCTCGAACTTGATATCAAATACATTGATTTAGTCAAATTATTTGTTTGTTTTGATTATTTTCTAATCCTTAAATCGTTAGTTAATTTTATCGTTTACAGTTGTATTGCCGCATTGCTTTGGGGTGCCTATGTCCAATCAAGGTTATAGTCTCTATTCATGAACTTTCTATCTTTAACTCGTCCTGTAGTTTGGTTGTGGAAAATATTTGAAATACAATAATTAAATTGAATTGATTCACGATAAATTAAAATTAGTATTCACTTTTTTTTCATCTTTCTATTCATCACTCATCAGTAAGTACCTCTCCCTCTCTCAGCTTTATATTATTTTTGTTATTAAATAATTTAATTATTTTATTTGCTGTGGAAAGTTTCATTGAACGAGAATAAATATTTGGTGGCATTTTTAAGTCTCAAACTACTCATCAGTCTCTTTCAATATCAGGTTCTATCGTCTTTTTTTTATATAGTTTTATTTTTCATTATTTTTACCTTTTGTTCATATTGTTTTATTGATTGTATTAATACATAAATATCTGGTAGAAAATAAGAATTAGGATATTCAAAACTTTAAAGGAAAAGAAATGTCGAAACTTTAATAGAATTAGAAAAAAATTTAATCCCAAAAAAAGTTAATAAAAATGAACAAGAAGAAATAGTAAGCGGTCTTAGTATAGACATGGATAATAATCAATTTGTAAAAGAATATAACAATGAAGTTGATGAAAATATATTTGACCCAAGTCATTGGACTGATATAAATAAAGTTTACGAGATTTATTCGTTAAAAATAGACCAATTAAAATTATGGATCTAGAATTTCTAAAAGACAAATATAATAGATATTTTTCTACAACATCTTACGTTAAAAAAATACCAAATGGAAAAAACATGAAAGAAAGTTGTCGATTTATCCTAAGGATTTGGATAACGTGTTTTGTTTTTGTTGTAAATTATTTAGTTCATCTTCAAAATCTGTTAAATTAGCTAATGAAGGAAGTAATGATTGGAAAAATCGTAGCAGAAAAATTAAAGATCATGAAACAAGCAATGAACATACTACTAAAAAAAATGATGGAATCAGAAGAAAGATTATTAAGAAATAAAATAATTGATAAAGAAGCTCAATAACAAATTAATAGAAATAGAGAATATTGGAAACAAGTACTATCAAGAATTATTGGTGTAGTCAAAACTGTTTGTAAAAATAATTTGACATTTAGGGGAGAAAATAAAAAAGTTTATGAAAAAAATAATGGCTAATTGAAATGATTGTTGAGTTTTATTTGGTTATGCCAGAACATATTAAACATATTAAAGATAAAGAAATTCATAATCCTTACATTGGACATAAAATACAATATGAATTAATACACTTGTTAGAACTTGAAGTAGAAAATAAAATAATGAATAATATTTTAGAAGCAAAGTATTTTTCTATTATACTTGATTGATCACATGATATAAGTCATCAAGAACAAATGTCTTTTGTGTTGAGAATTGTAGATATTTCTAAAGAACCAATAAAAGTAACATAATATTTTTTAAATTTTTTAAAAGTTGATGATACAATTGAAAAATATCCTTTTGAAATTATTTTAGATGAAATTAAAAATATTGGACTTGATATAGATGATTTAAGAGGACAAGGATATGATAATAGGTGAAATATGAAAGGAAAACATCAAGGAGTTTAAAAGAGATTTCTAGATTTAAATCCAAGATTATTTTATACACCGTGTTGTACACATAGTTTAAATTTATTAATATGTGACATGGCTAATTCTTGTACGAAAATAATATCATTTTTTGGAGTAGTACAACGTATATATACATTATTTGCCTCTTCTACTAAAAGATGGAAAATTTTGAAAGATATTATACCTTCTTTAACATTAAAATCATTATCACAAACACGTTGGGAAAGTCGCTGAGAGTGCATAGAGTATCGATCGTGATATTAATATTTGTTGTCACTTTTTTTACATATGCTATATACGATAAAAGTATATTATAAGAACGATAGCATAAAGATGTGATCAAAAGACTAAGTTGATAGACTGGCCACATGTTTAGATCAACGGGTTAAATCAAGACAGGATCAATGACATGGACACAACTAGGATTGCTAACGTGGATAAAGCTCAACTATGGAAATTAAATCCGACACATTAATGGGTCGATAACGATCAAAACAGAGATTTAATTTCTTGAAGAATCAATCAATGCAGAGAAATGATTCCTTGAAGATCAAGTTATTATAAAAGGAAAGAAAGGATAGAAGATCAGAATACTATCAGATCAAATCATATCATTTCTGTCATCAAGACTATGAGTGACAATAAGAGAAATTTAGGATATAAATAGAAGACGATTTTTTTGTACAAGAATTCTTTGCACAAACAAAGCATAAGGAGGATTCAAGGTAGAGTGACGTCCATTCCACTCTAACCTTCATTTGTTGCCATAGGTTATCTAATTTCAAAGACTGGTGTGTAGAGATCGAGAGTACTAGCCGGTCGTTGGCTAAGTTTGGTAGCGTCCTAGAATAGGTTGGTCCTAGGTCTAGAATTTACATAGGAGATAATTAAATTATGAATCAAAGTCTTATCGTGTGGCTATACACGACATCTGAGTAATTTGGGAATATTACTCTCCCCATTATAAGCACTACTACCCGGCCCTTTTGGTATGCGGACGTAGGTGTTGTTTATAGCACCGAACCGCGATGTAACATTATTATTGATAAATAAAACAAAGGCATTTTTGTTTTATACTGAATCTCTCGCGTACAATCTCTACTACTCTTAATTTTTGTTTAATCTATTTTGTACCAAAATCCAACAACGTTTATATGCTCTAACGATTCGATCTATTCTAAGTGAGAACTGTTCTATTCCCTCTTACCGTATTTTTACAAGTCTGAGCAAATATATTTTTGCTTCAGGATTGTTAATGTATTCAATAATCATTTAACTGAATCAGATCTGAAGGTTCTAGTTCAATATCAACTCAACTGAATCAGATCAGAAAGACACTAACTCTTTGACACTAGAACGCTAAGTCACAGTCAACATCGTCATCCAGTGGAAGGACTTAGACGTCATCAGCTTAACCAACTAAGGTGCATTAGCAGAAGTTTAGGAATCTACTATAAGTTTTGGCTCAGTTCCTACTGAACTCAGTATACACTGTTCACTATATTTAGTTTATTCTATATGTTATAACTTATTTGTAAGTACTGGTCCAGTTGCTACTAACCAAGTATTAGTTTATCTTTCACAGTTTATCATACTCTAATTTGGTGTTAAGATTATTAGTTATAAACTATGTTAGGTTGTACCGTACTTTTGCTTTATAGTTATTATACTTAATTTGATTCTCTAATAGTATAACTGTATTCTGTTTCAGTAAGTACGGGTTGTTTATCCGCTGTTATTTAGCACCTAGCTAAAGAATAAGTTTATCTTTATTGTATTAAGATTATTCTTAAGTAGATCGTTTGTACATCTGATTAATCACTTTGATAAAATCGAGATATATACGAGCAGTTATCAGATTAAGTTTTCAGTTGTAACTAGTTAAGTTGCCTCTTAGGTGACTTAGTTTAAAAGAGATAGGGCTATCAAATTTCAGTCCTATTGAAAGTGTTAAGGCTATTAAATTTCAAACACCACATATAAGAGAAGCTTTATTAAAATTAGTCAAAATTAGTAAAGATCCAAAAATTAAAAGTGAAGCTAATTGTATGGTAGTATATGAACTTGAAGATTTTGAGTTTTTTTTAGGAATGACTATTTGGTATGATGTGTTGTTTGCTATTAATTTAGTGATGAAAAGTTTACAATCAAAAGATATGTGTATTGACATTCAATAGAGTAACTTAAGGGTCTTATTATTTATTTATTTAAATATAGAGAAGAAGGATATACGAAAGCTATGATCTCTGCTAAAAAAAATTAATCTCAAATGAATATTGAGCCTAAATTTCGTGAAAAACGTATTGTTCGTAGAAAAAAACAATTTGATGAAAGTGATTTAAATGATACAACAAAAACTCTTGAAGAATCTTTTAAAACGGACTATTTTT
Organism: Rutidosis leptorrhynchoides; assembly: GCF_046630445.1. NCBI lineage: Eukaryota > Viridiplantae > Streptophyta > Magnoliopsida > Asterales > Asteraceae > Rutidosis > Rutidosis leptorrhynchoides. The sequence goes on along the minus strand of NW_027266867.1, from coordinate 73,628 downwards.
ATACATAATAGATCAAGCCATTATTTCACTCCAAAAAAGATTTGAACAATTTAAAATTTATGAGGATAATTTTGGTTTTTCATTTAGTACAAAAAAATTAAAATCTTTAAGTATCGAGGATTTAGAAACATATTGTTGTAACGTAGATGGTTTTTAAAAAATAATAACCATTCTGATATTGATGGTAAAGAATTGTTTTCTGAATTAAAAATATTAAGAAAATTTATACAAAAATAAGATAGTACGACAATTGACATACTTAATAAGATTAAAAAATTTAATGCTTTTTCAAATTCTTATATTGCTTATTGAATAATGATAACAATTCACGTAATTGTTGCATCAGGTGAAAGGAGCTTTTCAAAATTGAAATTAATAAAATCTTATTTCAGATCAAAAATATCACAAGAGAGATTAAATGGATTAGTTATATTATCGATTGAAAATGAGATGTTAGACGAACTTGATTATTAAATTTTAATTCATGCATTTTCATCCCAAAAAGCTAGAAAAGTAAAATTTTGACACTTTTAAATTTTTGACTATATATGTATATTATACTTTACTCTTATTTTGTTTTTATAAAATTAATCAATAAATCCTCATTTTTTACCTCCGGCGATGCCAGTCCCAAGCCCAGATGAAAAAGGAGGAGGGTTCAAAAAGTTGGTGGACGAAATAAAAAAATTCTCCATAAGGCCTCATATTTTATTTCGCCTAGGGCCTCAAAAGTGGTTGGGCCGGTCCTGTTCAAGTATTGAGGCATTGGACATGAAAGTAACTAATATGCTAAGAAAATAGAACATATCATATCATCGAGCTTGTTGAAATCTTCTCCAATAATATGTTTCTCTTGGTGATCACTTTCTAAATTAGATACAAACTCTAACCTTTAAAAGATTGCATGTGACAATGAAAACAACAACGAATAAAAGAGATCATAATCGTGAATTGTATTATTGCATGTGACAACGAAAACAACAACAAACAAAAGAGATGATAATCGTGATAAAGAACAAAATAAAGAGTATCATAATCGTGAATTGTATTATTGCATGTGTGACAACAAAACAACAACAAACAAAAAGAGATCATAATCGTGATAAAGAATAAAAGAAAGAGTTAAAGAATCATTGTTAACAAAAAAAATATGGTTGTTCTAACGATAAACAAACCCACTAACAAAAAAACCTCACCTGAAAAAAAATTAAAATCTTTTTGAAAGAGTCGATTACACTTGAGAAGAAGAGAAAAGTCCAGTTGTGAAAAGAAAAAACCTATACACGTTAGTTTAACTGAGTGCTTTTAAATTAACGGAAGTTTGAGAAATTAACGAACGTTATGTAAGAGCTAAGTGTTGAATGGGATTTATTTTTCCACACGTCATTTTCTAAAAAAGACCAACAAACCAACATCAAAATATCAACACATAAGTTTTATCTTAGAATTAAAGGTTTTTATGTACCAAACATGATTAGTTGTTAATGTAATTGTTGCATGTTATCTCGATTTGAGTTTGTAATTGGTGTTGGGAAATGTGGTGGAAGCTACTGAACCAATGAATAACTACTCACACTGATCAAACAGGTTGATTCAAAAAACAAAAGGTCCGTTAGAGGAGAAGCTCAACGAGTTGCGTCACCTTATCGAAAAATCAGACTGTGATCAGTTAAAAATCATCGGTGTCGAACAAAGGAGATGAAGCATGTGTTTGGTGGTGGCGACGAGCGGTGGTGGCTATCGGACTTGACGGCGGAGTGTTTAAGAGAGGAAGTGTCGGGTTGAAGAAGGTGATTGGGTTTTTTTTTGATTAATTAAGGAATAATGAAAACTAATTGAGGAAATTTTTTTAATGATGTGGCAGAGAGTGAACCATGTGGCAAATTTTTTTACATGTCATATGATACGTGTCATGATAGGATTGGTCTAATGTGCCATATAAAATGATCAATGTGCCACATAAAATGTTTTACGGAAATTGTTGTCATTTGACATTTTTTAACGGTGAAGAGATATGATTGTTTAACGTAATTGTCTAAAAGAGATATAATATTTCAATCTGAAAAAGGAAAGGTATTTATTTTAGCATAATACTCTAATAGGGATACAAAGTGTAGTCTTTCCAAAAAAAAATATTATACACATAATTTATTATTATTATTATGATTATTTTTTGCAGTTACATAAAAAAACCTATTGATGTTGCTTAAAAAAAATTGATGTTGGACTTTGTGTGGCAAATTATAAACACGTTGTACATATGATTTATTGAGCCCAAAACGTTTTCTACGCTCACAAGTCACAAGGCAAGTATCATGAATGGACGAGAAGGATAAAATTAGGGTTTATTAGATGTTAATAATGGTTATATTGTTATCCGACTCAAAAAAAAAACCTAGCATTAGTATACAATTGAGTTTGTTTTTTTTTTCTGAAGTTCATCGAGTTCGTTTTCCATCCACTCTTTTGTTTTCTTTTTGACCAAAATTTTTTTTTCATTTGTGTCTCATGGCAGAAAATCTCGCACCTGATTTTGATGGAGATTCTCTCTCGATTTCCTGTGAAGTCTCTGCTCCGGTTCAGGTGTGTGTCCAAACCTTTTTGCATCGAAATCGACAACCCTGATTTTTTTTGACGATTGAATAAGGTGGTGTTTTTTAGGAATATTAACCTTCGTTCTCCTCGCTGCCATTTTTACTTCCTCTCCCTCTACCCTTACTAGCCTTAGCTCCTCCCCTCCCTCATTCTTTCATAGCAAAAGAAAATCCAAAAACCTTAAATCTATCCTTCCCTCGGGTTCCATCGATTCTATCAATTCAGATTCGTTAATCTTTAAGCCTATAGCTACTACAACTTCTTCGGATATTGAAAGATGTAACGACATGATCCCAAGCCTCTTCCCTACCCGACATAACCTCTCAAGCAGAAAGCATTATTTTCCGGGACTTAAAATCCAAGCTTCCTCGTAACAGGTCCCTATCGGAAGCGATCGAAGTGACTAAGGATCTCATTATTCAAAGTCGTCGATCTTAATTTCCATTATTTATGATGCTTTTCTCTTAGAATGCTTGAGGTTTGATTTCTTAGATGTTTTATCTATAGCTTGGCTGCTGTGATAGATTGTTTGTCTCGCTTACTTCTTGGTATTATGATGTTGTCTCTTATTCGCTGCTATGCTTTTTGTTGCTACTCCTGGTTGGCCAAGTTTTGGTGGGTTCTTTGGTTTATGCATGCCCTGTTTCCTGGCCTTTGTTGAAGCTGAATGACCAGTTTTGATAATCTGCGAATTTTGGTGGGATACTTGTTTTCTGATGTTATCTTATTCTGCCTGGAAGATATTGAGTGTTCACATTTTGATCCCTAATTTTAGAGGCTGGCGCACTAAAGTTGAGGCTGAAAATGAAGTGTTTATTAAGAAGGATCGACTCTCTGGTTTTGTTTCTCTATTCTGGCGATTTTTGACACGAGAGTTGTGGATTCTATAGATGTAGCGGGAAGCTGCGCAAAAATTGAAGATAATGGATTGATGTGTTAGATTAATAGTTAATTAACTTCCTCTATTGTTTCCTCTTGTATTTGCTAGATGAGCTCCCTAAATCTTGAGACTACTCCTTTTGTTATCAAGGTTCGCCTCTTTCTGTAATCCGTAGCTAGTTTTTGGACGACACTCTCCCTTACGTATGGTTCTCGCATAGAGTTTTAACCGGCGGATCGGGAATAGCACATAAATGAATTAATAAAATCTAATTTATTATCAAATATATATATATATATATATTGTTGCGACAAAGAAGATGTGTGATCTATACTTCATTTGTCGCGTTTCCTAATTACTTGTCTCTTTTCCTACACAATAATACATAGAAAAAGTGACAAGTCAATCAAGGCTACCACCGTTTCGAATTATTTTTCACGTTTCCTATGCAAATTTAAAAAGTATATAGCACTATGAATTTTTCAATTATCTTCAACATTAAAAATTATTAACAATGTCATTTAGTTATAATTTTATTTCCAAGGCGCACCTAGTTGTTGCTAAAGTTTGACTAACTGGTAAGTTTAGTAGATTTTTACTGTGATGCAGTTATTCATAATTAGTAAATATTGGTGCGTTTTAAGATTCTATGTTATGCATATTTTATGGCAAGTGAAGTATGGAGCTTTGCTTGTTTCTTGTCAGAATTTCATTAGATGAGTTTCTGCATTTTTAATATTTTTAATAAAATATACTCATAAATGTCTAATGTTTACTCCCTAAAACTCACAAAAAAATAGATGTAGAGAATAAAAAATGTCATAATTAATTACTTTTTTTTTCTAATACTCTACAATCTACTCATAAAGGTCTAATGTGAACTCCCGAAAAAGTAAATGACCAGCCATAAAAAAAGTCATAATTAATTACTTATAATCTCGTTGTCTTGAGACTCCTACCTGTAAGTAAATATCTAACTAAATACCGGCGGGATCACTCGATATTTGCTATTTGCCAGATATTCATATTTTCTAGTTGCATTGGTCATTGGTGCCTTTTAAGTTTCTCACTTTCTTCCTAGTGATGGATGAGGATTAGAAGAGTATATAATACTATCTCCGTCCCAAATATGATATCTTCAATAAAAAAAGTGCCAGTTAGAGACGGAAGAAACGGGGGAGATTTACATGTTGCTTTCTTCTAAATTGTAGTAGAACATACGCTATAGTTTTATGTACAATATTAATTACTAGAAGTGATCGATGAAGCAATTGCTTCGAATTAATATTTCTTATTTCGAGCTTTATATCAACCTTATTAAATTTCAATGCTTGCTTAGATCTATATATAAATTCCACAACCTAAAAGACACAAATAGCTATTGAAACTCAACTCAGATTTAACTATAATATCATACTAATACTATCTCTATTTCACAATTGATATTTTGAGTTTTATTGACATGTATAATTAATTAATTAGATGTATTAATGATATTTTTGTAAGTAAAAAAAGAATTCAAACTTTCCCAAATTGAACAAAACAACGTGCATAGCTTAAAAATATTTTATTTTAACAAAATACTCTCATTATATTTATTAATTGTCACTAAAATTCAAAACATTAACAATTGTGAAATGGAGAGAGTAATAAATTAAGAGGGATTAGAAAAACAAATCACATGTGCATTACAAAGATATTTATTGTGTACATCAATTTTAACTGAACTTAATATCTACTCTCTATTTCTCTTAAAAATTCTCTGAAAAGCCATCTGATATCTGAAAAACTATTCCTTCGTTCCCAAAATAGTGGTCAATTTAGACATATTTTTACCTTCCTAGTAATCATGAAAAAATGAAAACCAAAAGAATAGAATGGGAAATTATAAATACAAAATTTTCCTGAAGCAACTGTTTGAGCTTCTATATACTAGAGAAAATAATATCCTCCAATTTACCACTTTGTTTGATAATTGAAACTTGGAAGGGTTACCCTCTGCGGACCGTATATTTATGATACTTACAACATGGACACCTGCAGCCATGCATTAATGGCCTGGTCCCCTGCGGCTTGGCCCGGAATAAGCTTTGACGATATGGAAATTACCATGTATAGATGGTCGATGATCGTGGAGATGTCGTCTCGAACCTTCAACGTTGACGGAATAGGAAAGCAAAAGAAAGAAGATGAAGATAGTAATGACATTAATAAAAGCAAACACATGAAGGAAACATTGGAACCTCATTGAGATGGAGTCGTTAGTTTTGTAATCTATTATGGAGTAGGTTGTTGATATAGAGAAATAGCGATCAGGTGCTATATATATATAGAGAGAGAGAGGTGAGAAGGGCATTGGTCTGAAAATATGAGTTGAATTAATTGACATTAATTAATAATTTTGAAAATAAAAGATCTCATACATATTTCACGAAGACGTGTCAATTTAGTCATATATTTTAATATATAGATGCAATATTACTTGTAACCAAAACAAGTCAATGGCAATGCATTCTTCAATTCTACATATTCAACCGATATGAATTGTATATATTTGAGTTTCCTTCATCACCATCCTCACATATACTATAGAATAAGATTTTGAATAATTAAAAATGGAGTTGATATCCTTTGACAATTGAAAAATTGATACCAGCGTGAGCTATATGGAGCGAGTCAAAGAATGTGTTTGGTGTTGAATCACTTTTATTAGTTTGTTCATCAACTTTCTGAAATGTCAAAACAGATTAGGATTTGAATTGCAACTTTATTGACCCATAAATTAAGTAAAGTTTTTGCTCCTTTATTCCCCGACTAAACCTACTCCCACAACACACATGCCAAAATATATCCCTTTTATCTCTTTTCACATCACACCTTTTTAGCTACTCTCTCTTGACATCTCAATATAATAAAAATGAAAGCCCTTGTATGAAGCTTTGCTCCCATCCTACAATCAAGGAACCGAATAGTCAATTCAATACAAAACTATTTACAACTGCACGAAAATAAGCTATTTCCAAAGGTTCAAGCAATTTATTCGAGTCGAAACGTAATATATACACCAATACTCTAATGGAATTGAAGAATAGACATAGTTCTCTTATATGCTGCAAAAGTACATTACCTCATAAATTATCTGGTAGTGTTTCTCTTGTAGCTGACCATTGTCATAGTAGAAGCAAGTTATTAGATCCTCAGTCACTATAAACGCCACATGAATTGTGTGAAATACTTTTGGCTGCATAAATTTCAGAGGAAATAAAAATTTGTTAATGAAATCTTATTTGAGATCAACAAAGAAAAGATAAAATGGATTGACATTATCATTTGCAAAAAAAAATAAAAATACGGATCATATAAAATTGTATTACAAGAGTTAGAAAAATAAGATTTAACCTTCAGAAGAAAGTCAACATTCCTTGAAGCTTTTGTCGTTCTAATGTTATTTCATTACACCTCCAAATCGATTGAGCCACCTCTGATAGCAACTATTATGAAAGTTCGAAGCTTCCTCTATACATTTCACCAACAGATGCCTAGAAGACAAAAAATATACCGGATGAAAAAAATTCAAACACATCTTCCAAGAGTGCATTTATGTGCCATGGGGAATCAATGCTTTCTTCAAGGCCTAACTGGTTTACAAAATATAATAATCACCAACAAACTAGTAACAGACAGCCAACTATGCCAATGCTAATACATCACTCTTTGTTGTAATTCCATATTAGTAAATGGAATCTTCAATAGTCAGTGTCCCCATTAATGCATACAGTTCTATGCAAGAACCAAAAATTATGTTGTACTAACCTGAAGGTAAGGCAAGACGATATTATAAATTTCCAAAAAGAATTTCGACTTTGACACGAGCCTGCAGCATGTAGAAGTTCTCGTCAGCATTTTCTAGTTTTAAAATATCAAGCCATTGGTTAGAGAATGTAAAAGGTTAATCCAAATTAATAGTTTCCCCATCAAATCATGTTCATAGAAGGGTAAATCAAAAATCTAGTGTCCATCTTAAGGGCGTTAACACACCCACCCATAGCCCAAACACGAGTAAATTTCAAAAGTTGAAATCATGGAGAATAGAGATATCTTGCAAGAAAAAAGTCTTGTGAGGGAAATCTTCACTAGCAATGCAAACGTACCTTCTAAGGATACGAAAGCAAACATAGATCTCTTCAAGATCAGTTTCTATCTTAAGCTTAATAAACTGCTGTAGAAGCTCAGAGAAAGTGTGAACTGCTTCGTCCCAACCATTACAACTCGTTTCCAAAACATCAACGGATTCGGAAATCATCCATTGTAATATTGGAGATAAATTTCGACTAGATCCTGATTTGTAGTACAGCTTGGCAAAACTGTTAAAGATCATGAAATCGCTGGATGTGAATCTATCAACCCATTGCGGAGGATTTCCAATCCAGAGATTGTCGTTCACATTGCAATCCATTGATGCAGCCTGGTCAAATGGTTTTTCAGTTTCGCTAGGAGGACCAGAGGCAATAATCTGAGGGCACTCTGGCTGTCTATGGGTAGGAAGTAGCTTGAGAATGTCATGTCTCACTTCTTCGGGTAATTGTTCTAACACTGAAGCATCTACTTGACTTAAAGATGAAGGAACCAAATCTTCTCTATCAAGAACCGTTTTGTGAAGAGTATCACTGCAGGATCCCATTGCAGGAATAGAAGTTTCCAATTTTTCTTTAGCTGCTATCTGTTTTAGTACAAAGACATGAATTCAAGCAATGAAGGGTTATGTTGATGTCTATTTATGAATAAAATAAAATAGATCAACTTTGAAAACTCTAATAACTGAATGAACAAGGTCCAAAATGTAGTTTGATTATTCATTCCAGAAATGTTTTCCCCATGTGATATTATATCAGACTACCTAACTCCAAGAATGCGATTGGTGAAAATTGACTCAATAAATTATACGCTCTCATATAATCATAGCTTCACATAAAGATTTGGTACATGCTTAAAACTAAAAACATGTTGACTGAGCCACTCATCTATCATCTTTGTTTTTAAAACAAATGTGTAAATGGAAAGTTACCTTAAATTCTAATGGTTTGATGCTTGCAGTGCCACCTTCTAATTGTTGTGGAACTATGCAAGACGTACTGCCAACATTTTCAGCTTTTCCTTTCTTCTTATCAATAAAATCATTTAACTTCCCACCATAGGTTTCATTTAATTCTGCAAACAGTTCTGGAGGAAGACTCTGCAGAACTCCCATATCAAGGTGACTTATAGGCGGCAAACCCAAAACCTGTTGACCATCCTCATTGGATTGAGGACTGTCCATATGACAGGAACCTGATGATCCAATAATTCCCTTTCTCTTGATATCTGTTCAAGGCACCAAATTAGTAGGACCAACATTACACGGCCCTTCAATAACATTTCAACAAAACCCCATCACATACCAGTATTAACCCTATTGTTGGTAGCGTCATTTGCATTACACTGGTCTTTGCTTTCTGAAGCGGACAAAAGCCAAGACTTCATTGAGTTTCTTTCAACCCCTACAAAACAAAAATGGAAATTGAGAAAAATCGGCATCTCAGGCATAATAAGAACTGAACAAAGGGGCAAACCATTTCTAGTTTAAGGAATATAAAACAAACTAAAGTCACAAACAAGTTACTTACAAGTACAATTTAAGTCAAATAATAAATACCTTTATTAGAAGTATCAGCATTTTCTAGTTTGGAAACTTGCAAGCCGACACCACGAATTTCCTTAACATCTGGGGGATGAAAACATTAACGAGTTATTCAGAAAACCTAACTTATTAAGTGTTCTACCACAAGAATCTTTAATTAATCATCAAACTTAACTTCATATTTATGAAGATGGGTGAGGCAAAAACCAGTAAATGGGATTCATAATTAAAAACAGGTCAAGAAACAATCAGATACATCAAATAACATAAGACAAAGAACATTCCAGATTGATAGAGGGCTCAAATTACATAGACTCAATTTTGAACTGAAAAGGAACAGAAAAATAAATAACTTTTGGCTCACATTACCCAGGTGGAAAGACACAAAGAGCTGCTTCGTCGTTCTTTGTATCACTTCAACATCATCAGTAGCTATGGGAACCTATTACAATTTAAAACATAAATCACCATATATCCATGTACAAGTGCCAAAAAACTGACGATGAAAATACCCTTTTCTTTGTATATTTGCTATATGGAACCAAGCAATAGTAAATTATTGTTGATCTGTTACCGTTGCAGAATGGCTCAGATTTTCACAGTCTCCACATCCCATATACTTAACCGGCTCTTGAGCATCTTTTCTTCTTTTCTTTATCTATATAAGAGAATCAATGCACACCAATAAATATCTACATTAGTTCATAAAATAAAGGATGAAAACCAGTGAAATAAATAAATGAGGCATATTTGCTTAAAATTAGGAAGAATGCCAAAGTGACGCACACCAGCATTCAGTCATTTTTAAAGTTTTAAACGAGTTAATAGAAGAAATTATGAATCTCTGGAAAACACAATCTGCACCATAACAGCCCCCTAAATTCAGTTGGTTATATTGAAAAAAAAAGACATACCTTCAGGGTAAAAGTGCGGCCTCGCACTCCACATCCCTGCAACCGTAAGGATACTTCCTTGCAAAGGTCGAAGAGGAAACATTGACTCTGCAATGACAACCATTTAACTGTTTAGTCACCATAATAAGTACAAGAGCAGTGAAAAAGCAAGGATGTAGAATATCAACATGTTGTAAATCCCGGAATCTGACGCCCCAATTAACTTCTGCACCCACAGACTTGCTCTCCTGCAATTAACTAATTCCTATGAGAAGTAGAAACAATAATTGAAAATGTACAAGAAAAGAATAAGTGAAAAAGCTAAAATGAATGTAAATGGTTCATTGCACAGAGAGATTAAATTTGATTTCGTAAATGGATCTGCAATAATGTCAAAATAACATCCATATTCTGCTAATTGAAACAATCAGTCAAGAATAAGATTATAACCTTGAAATCCAACACCCGAGTTTTATATAATAACTAGGGAACGAAACTAATTATTTCCCGTGCATTATAACATCACAGTCCACTTCAAAACCTAAAATTGTCTATCAATCATCACTGTTTTCCGGACAAAAGAAGTCCTCCGACTGTAATGCTGACTTAACCTAACGGACATTAATAGTTGAATACCATGTTCAAACAAATAGTGATTCTAGCTACGACAAATAAAAGGTAGCAGTGTCATGGTGTCTGTCAAAGTGGAATCAGGGAATAATGCTCCCCAGCCAAATACCGATGCCCTTGGTTACTTACATCAAACAGATTCTGAGGAAAATGGAAGGACGAAAGAAAGAAAGAAGCCCATGTATAAGCAAGAATGTAAGCAAGCAAATGAACAACATTAATCAGATAAGAAAAACCACAGAACCAGCCATGAAGTTTGACAAAGTCTTGCAAGTGCCAAACCTGAATAATCCAACTAACCGATTGTCAATTCCTCTACAGTAATTCCACAGCATCTCACCAGTTTTAGTTCCAAAATCCTTTTGAAGGGAATCCTGTAGACATAAAGAACTATACATTTAATACATCTACCAGTACACAATTTACAAAATATGATACGCTATGGCTAATAATTTCATGAAAACAATAGCAAGAAACAAACTTCCTAAATCCCAACTGATTAGCAGATACAAGTTAGCAATCAAAATTTGATTCACATATTCATTCTCTCTTTCTATCCTGAAGCAGCCGAATCCAAAGTTCATACTCCTCACCAATTATAGATAGTTCCATGTAAAACAGAAATCAATAATTTGGAAGAGCTGAATCCCAAGTTCATACTCCTCACCAATCACAATTTGTTTAAATCTCATCAGAAGTATACAGGTTTAGAAATTAGAAATTTCCATATGATATAATACAAGAAAGTTCAGAAATTTCATCTTGTGATCATCTGCAGCTCTTTCGATCTCTAACGAAACAAATCTATGTTCTGGCCATAACATACTTGCACCAGTATTTTTATATTCTGTACTATTTGAAAATATTACCTCCGTTACCCAAGGAAACAGTAGGAAAACTAAGCCAAGTAACAGAATAACCAAGACATTGGAAGTAAAGTGATTGACCATATCCTGAAACTAGATGAAGCTAAGAATTTTAGGAAATCAGGCATTAAATAAGAAATAAGACCTTGGAAAACATGCGTAACTGTCCACAAGTCCAAACGTTTCGTAGCTTCAACTTCTCTTCAAGAACGTGCCCTATTCCTGGAAGTGCCTTTATTGGAAGTTGATTTAAGTATTCATCCACCTGGCATGGCCACAACTTCAGAAAGTAAGCAAGCATTTTAAGAACATAACTTGACAAGTTAACGTTAATGAAAATAACAATTTAACTGCTCCGTAAATCATCCACCTTGATGTCCAGAAAAACAGGGGTCGTGTATGTCATTCTGGCATTACCTCTGAAGTGTTACGTGGACAGTAGAAAAAATGCAATACGGCACACTTATTAAAACATTATTGACTAAGACTTCGCGAAACAACTAAAGAGGGTTTTGCAATATAGACATAAGAAACTGCCAGCAGCAAATTCCAGACAATAAAAACTTACATTACTTTGAAACAAATCAGCTTATTAAATTGTAGGAACAATGAGGGTAGCCAATGTATACTGAAATTTAACAGTGAGAAATGCTTGGAGATGCTGTGTTCTCCATGCTTGCCTTCTGTTGAGGGATACAACATTGACCGTTGGGTTTCGCAGTTCTAGTGGCAAGACGAGACATTAGCATATTCCCAGATATCCCAGCACTGGCTGTGCATCCCGTGGTATCAAAAATCTCTTTCTTTATAGCAGATGCCAAAAGCTCAGGATCTTTCCCTTGTCGATCTGTCACATCCAAATATGCCTCATCACAGCTTATGGCCTATATTCAAAGAAAATAACTACATTAAAAGGATTAAATTGGAAATAAATGAGATGAAAAAGTATAAGGATTTCACAGAATGACCTGGACTTTCTTGCAGTGCTTGTGTAAAATGTCATAAAACTGGTCAGCAACCTGCATAATTACACAAAATATCGGAAGGAGCTTAATTCAATCCATTCCACAACTGGAAACAAAATAACCAAGTATTAATTCTAAACTATATGGGATCAGATACACGGATCCCTTTTCTCATGAAAGTAATTAAATCGTTGAAAACAGTAAAACCACAAGAAAATAGAATCACTCTTGCCTCCCCGTATGCATCAAAGTGATATGGAAAAGTGACAAGGTGGGGACAAAGAGCCTTGGCATCTCTGACAAACATTCCAGCCTTAACTCCTAGATACGAAATAAAGCACGAGTTAGTTACAAAATTGAAACCTTCATAGCAGATGTAAAACGGATTGAGATGCAGATGACTATGTGAAATACCCACCATAATCTCGAGCAGGATAGTTAGCAGAGGAAATCTCAGAAGTTCCTTTTGGGTTATCTGAATGGCAGACAGCAACAGGTTTATCCTGTAATTCTGGGCGTTGTCTGATGACCACCGAGACGAAGAAGCAGTCCTGGGGTAGTATATACAGACATGTAAAGGGGAAATTAGAGGAAACTAATTATATTGGAAATCATTTTTGAAACCTCATTTAATCAACGGATTTCTCCTCTTAAATTGAAAAAATGTTTGAAATGAAAATCATTTTGCAAAGAGAGGGAGTCAATACAAAGCGTCTTTCAAGAGTCAAGAATACACAAATTACCATGTCAATATGGATAATGGTCTTCCAAATACTAGCAAGACCATCCAAATTAGAACCAGAACACTTAAACCCATTATTTACAGATTGAAAACGTTTCCGATACCGATTCCTCCATGTTCCAATGAAGTGCAGCCTTGAACTCTACAATTACAAAACCTCAGTCAGGGTTACTAGTTTAGCCCATGTAAGGTTCTTAAGAATTAAAAGAATATGACGACCCAAAATTACGCTTTCCACTGAACAAGCATCATGGTAATAGCAAAAAGTGTTTTTCTCTTCAGTGACTTCCATCAGAAGTAGCCAATGATTTATCATAAGTGATTCAATAAATTTGCTAAAATGGCATTTGTCTCAAGAAATATTATGACATCTATACCATACCTTAAAGTAATTTTCCACAAAATTTGGATCATGAAGAGTGGAATGATGTTGGTTAGAGGTCCCAACAACAGTCAAACTAGAAGATGCTTTCACACTTTGATCGTCCATCCAATAACTGCTAACAGGAGCAGGAGGTTGTCCAGGACAAGACTCAATTTCGTTTATCGTGTTTCCATCATCTGTCATGAACTGCTTACCGTGTTTTACCTTTTCTACTTCACAACTTCTGCCACTAGAATTACAAGGAACCTCAATCATTGTTGCGTCAGAGTTTTCAAGGGCAAGAATATCATCAATATTTCCACTAACTTGATCCCCATTTTCCATAGAGCCGCCATCCTCTGATGAATTTGTATTCAATAATGTGCCACCTTTCAAGGATAGATTCTCAGTTTCGAGTCTTCCGGGAATCCAATGTTCTTCCGATTCTCGCCCTTTACATATGTCGGCAAAGTTTGCTGTTGTATTGTGCAATGAAGGAACACTGATTGAAGGCTTTACTTGACAAGTTACATCATTTAAAGTGTCTTCACAGACAGCAGATCCTTTTGAAGTAAAGAATTCAGACAACCTTGGCTGATTATTAGCGAGCTGGTCAAGCTGGTAAGGGACCCCTAAATGAATGGAAGCCGATGAAATTATTTCCTCATTTTAAAGGTAGGAAATGCGACTCCACAGTGGAAATATAGAGACACAACATAGAGTAATTGATGAACAGTGCATATAATTATAGCATATATCATACAATCCAATGAAGATCAAGTGATTTAACAGTAGACAGGAACTTACAACTCAAAAGTTTATTTGCAGAAACACAATCCAAAATCCATGTCGGCTTCACAACAGGGAGTCCACGACTAAAAGACCTGAATTATAAATACCAAATATAAGAATCAAGTGAAACTAAATTAAATATACTAGTTCAATTCATAATACTGCAAAACATGAACCTCAGATTTTTAACTTTGCTGTCAGGGAGATTGCTGCAGATAATATGTGTTACGCGACACTTGGAGAAATAATTCTCATAGCGCCCACCGTGACTGAACATGTATCCTCTCAGTTCCTGAAGCAGCCAATATCGAGCAAAAATGATCATGACTAAACAGAAAGGTAAACTTGCCTTTAATAGTAACAATTTAACGAATATCCATTTTTCCAGTTGAAAACAAAATATTCAAACTCCAGAAAATCAATTAACAAGTAAAACCTTGTTGGAAAAAGTTATCCCTTGTAAAGCATTAGCAACTAAACCACATCGAAATCAAGAATTCCTGCTAGTGAGATAAACCTGACTAGATGGAATTGTGAAACCATCAACAAAGATAGAAACTCCATAAAATATAGGCTTCCCAGAATTGGAACCACAATGTGAAGCCTCAGCATCGAACTGGCTATGAAGTTTCCGATTCTTCACATCCATGTAACTGAATAAATTGAAGCCGTCACTCAATCAAAACTCAAATAATAGTGAAATAAAAATGAAATTACAAACACTTACACTCAGATAATTAAAATTTCCAGGACTATCAAGAACCACCCAAATTCAATTATCATTTCATGTCACGCCAAATGTGAACCATTACAATTCGATTGCATATGCACACAGAGAGAGAGTACCTGCCGAAATCGGAGAAGGCAGGTTTACGAAAGGATGAGGATCGAGAAGAGGATCGAGAATTGGCTCCCCAAGCCATGCCAAGAGTTTGTTGGTTGGGGCTACTCTTTTTGTTCCTCTTGTTGTTGGTGGAGGGATTAGAATTGAAGCTTCTCTTCGAGGAAGATGCTGATTTTTTCCCAGAATCCGAATTAGCGGTGCGAGAAGAAGTAGAATCCAAACTCATTTTGCTTATCAGAAAGTGTAGATGAAACTGGAGTTTCAAAATGAAGCGGCGAAAGCGTTTACCAGTAGTATTTTATAGCGGCGTCGTGTCGTGACTCGTGCGTCAGCATTAGATTCTGTATTTCTTTTCTTTTTTCCTTTTGCTTTTTCTTTCACGATTTTGATCAATGATCAGATTCATTGAACCGATCACATTGACCGGATCAGGTGGAGTTTGACTACGGCAAATTTCGATTCATTAGAAAGTTCGAACTGGCCTGTGGCTTTCTTTTTTTTTTCTCCGCGAATGGGCCCATGGTCTTGAAACTTTGCAAAACATTTCAAGAAAAGAATACTGTAAGGTAATGTGGTATACGGTGAGTGGTAACGAGACAATAATATTTTTCCGATATTTGAACATGAATTTAACTAACAATTTTTTTTCTAACAAACAATCACTAAATTTCAAATAAAATTATATCTACCGTATAAAATTCCTGACGTGTTATCAATCTTCTGTTAACTCGACCCAATCATATTCACATATAATATATGTGATTTGGTGATTTAATATAGAGGATTAGAATAAAATATTAGGGGCCAAACAATCATCACAACCTTCGGCAACTTTATCCGATTCGATTAATATTCGACCCGATCCAATTCGTCCTAAAACGAGTATGTACAATTTTTTTCTATTTTTTTCTATGATTTCATCAACTGCTTCACTGATTTCGACAATAAACATGGGTTTCATGATTTATAATCTCTAATTATAATTTAAACAAACAAATTACGAATCCTAAAAATAAAATCAAGTCGAGCAACTTCGTTCACCGTAGAGCAACACGTTTTGAGGAGCGAGGCCCGACTTGAACAGAAGTAAACGGCCACGTCGCCGACAGAGGTGTTTCAGTGACAGACGTCGTCGGTGGTAGGGGGGTTTGTAATTGTTGATCGTGAAAGTGGATCCGATGAGGTTATCAAAATTTTCGAAGAAAGACCACTCACTCTTATAACCACCTCCGTCGCCGTTGTTGTATCCGCCGTCACCGGCCAACATTCCTTGTGCACATGCAATGTTGACGGCGGTCAAGACGACGCCTGAGGAGTAGTGGCGGTAGTCGACTCCATCATAAGAAGCAGAGTGAAATATGATGCCATCTAGGTGTTTTCTAGATCTGGTCAAGGCCAGTTTAGTCAGATACAGTTACGAACCGATCTTGATCTAGTTTTTTTTTTCTTTAGCTTGATTAACGAACTGGTTAATGAGTCCACGTCATCAGCACTTTACACCATGTGTCAAGTTTTTTCATCCACTTCTCCTGTACGTCATTAACTTTTTGTCCATCTCATCACTTTCAATCGGCCTTGAACTGGTTTTGTACAAGTCCTGTTCCGGTTCAAGGATCGTGTTGAAATTTGTTTGTTGGTGCCACGTGTGTATAGATGTCACATAATGCCACGTGGAATGGTCAATAGAAGATTGATGTCACAGATGTATATATAGTTTAACTAGTGTAGTGGAAAATCCTTCGATCTGCCTGAATCCGGCTTGACAAGTAACTTAGTCGAACAATATGTTCGGTCCACACAGTCAGCCGACCAAACTCGACTAACTGCATAAAGAGTCTCGAAACAAAACGGCTTTTTCGACTGATTTTGTGGACCAAGAGATATTCTCCATTAAGAGTTCTACCTTAAATAGAAAATCATAGAAAATGAAATCCCTTAATCATTGAGACACTCTCCTATACAGATACACAATACCCAAATGACCTTAGCTCACAAATGATCACAAGAACTTCTCGAATGAGAGAAGTTTTATCAAACTATTCGACAGCTACACACCACTGGACCAAGATCTTGTGGTGAGCCTTATTAGTCCCGTTTAAACGTAGACGCTTTTCCGTAACTGCATCCATATTTTCTCATCTTATTTTATAGGTTCTGATCATGCTGACGTACTACATTAACCTTTTCATCATCGAGATTTTTTTGATCACAATAATAAAAATATAATGATTAAAAATATGTGCTTGTTAAAAAAAATCGCCAAATATAAATTTGTGAGCTAAATTTCATTTTTAGATAAAAAAAATATTATTATTATGTTCTCACTTGTCGTGGAGCGGAAAAAATATACTCCATAGAATAAAAAAATGTCAAATTTTATCGACATCACGGATTCACTGGTCGATTTATACTAACTTCTTTTAAAACATTTGTGAACTTCAAAATTAGACACAAATCACCATTTTGGCACGACGCGTATAAGCGCGCAGCATCTCTTATGAAAGACAAAGATAACAAGATTCCACGCCATGCAGTCTTGTAAGTTGTAGTCCATGCAAAAATAAAAAATGCTACTAATTAACATTGTTTAAATTGCATATCTGTGTACAAATATTCATATCCACAAATTAAACCTCAAAATAATCATAAAAATGTGGAAAATTACAAAACACGTTAATGAATGCAGACAATTCTGAAACAATATTCACACAATTAATTAGCACCACTAGTTAGATAATACAATTTCTATCGAAATATACAATATTTTCAATTTTAAATTTATTTATTAATTTATGTATCCACATATTATATATTTATTATATATAGATTGATAAATAAATTTAAAAAATAAAATTTGATACGGAAAAAGTATTTACAAATTCGTCCTGCATATGGCCTAAGTTTCATTCCCAAATTATTAAGTTGGCAAATTTCGCTTTGAGCTAGCTTTTAAAAGCGTAAATACCCCTCCTTTTCTTATTAGCAATGTAATTCTTTTTTTCTTTTTTCTTTTTAAACTTAATTGGACCTTTACCTTTCAAAATTAAACTTTCAAAGTGACGACTAATTTAATTAATTAATGAGACCATTCTTTAGTCCTCATACTCGATTTAAGCTTAACAAATTAGTTACGATTAATTATATAGATGAAATCTCGACCTCTAAAGTTTTATGCGATCACTTTGAAGAACGATTAAAAGTGAAATTATCTGAAGCACTAGTTTAGCTAGGTTAGCAATGAGAGTATATTATTCCGAAAAAACCGCTCCATTAATTTAAGATTTTAGCGTGACGTACGTGTATGCAGCAGACACATAAAATCTATACACAGTTGTCAAAAATAAAACCTACCAACAAACTGCGGTTGATCTAAATACACACCCTTAAAATCACATAAAAATTCAAAAAAGTCGCATAGAAAACGAAACGCATTACATTAATAGATGCAAATGGGAAATATATATATTATATATATATATATCAATCTCACTTGCAATTTAGGACCACTAATTTGATAACTGTTCCTGATCGTTCGTGCATGGCTTGCGTTATCCCAAGTAGGCAGATTTATCCACACATGTTCCCTCTATAAAATCCATACATGCTCGAAAAAAAAATTTGCTCACATTCTCTCAGATTCCAAACACCTTCACAAACTAACAAAATTGAGAGATGATGGACATTTGGTCATGGATATGTGAGCTTCCTAGCCCAAATGAATGGTCGTCCGTGTCAGACCCACCTTTCATGACCTTCCAACTGGCGAGTTCAACTCAGTGCACTGTTAATCTCATTCTCACAAGTCCCCCGACGACCTAGTAACCTTCACGGTTAGTTTACAAACTCCAAACTCACCATCAAAGACCATCTGGGTATCCGACACGTGTCCACTTTCTTCAGACAAACCCTACCTCCCTTTGTTTCTCCAACTTCTCCATGAAATCATTTCTCACGCGCCTGTTGCACACCGGAAGCAGCGCGTGCACCAGACAATACTCGCAGCTGCTAAAACTCAAGCCCGAGCCGATTTCGTGGATCATGGACTCGCACTCACCGGAATCCTTCTCGAAATTCTTTGACTTGGTATTCCTCACGCGCTTGTTCTTTCTATGTGTATTTCAAGCGCCAAGTCAAGTCGGGTCCTTCTATTTTGACTCTCTATACGGTCCTAACGTCGAGTTGCTGTCGAGTAAGAACCACACACCTGTCCTAAAAACATTTTTAGTTACCGTTGGTGTTGACATTGAGCTTTCGTTTATACGGACTTTAGGTTATATTTTGTCCAAATGGCTCATTTTTAGACAAACAGTTAATGTCGGGTTACAAGCTTTGTTGAACCCATTGCCACGTCATCGATATGGATTTTGTTACGGCATGGAGGCTCATGGTTACTGGATTTTAAAGGGCAGTGTACCTGTCCATGCAATGAAAGTTATACGGTCTAGTGAAAAAATAAACAAATTTCCTGTTTTGGAACCAAAGGAGTCTATCCTTAGATACGTCTTAGCACACCAGCAACTCGAGGCAGTTATTCAGTTGGAATATTCGGTTCGATTCGACAACGATGGGTTCATCCAGGTGAATGCACGTGTCGACAATCTACGACTCCACGTAGCAAGGCTAGGATTTAGTGGTGGTGGTGAACAAGATGAGGAAGATTTGGAATTAGGTGAGGAAATGTATTTTCCTTCTAGAATTCGGGTATGGGTCGGACCGGATATCGGTTCGAATTATGTATCCGGGTTGAGTTTGGGCCGGTCCACAAACAACGAAGATTGTGAAGTAGAAATGCAGAGGGTGTTGAAGGGTGATTTTGGAAAAGCAAAAGTTCCTCAAGTGAAAACTAGATCAAGGATGTCTACAAGGACGAAAGTCAATAACTGGAGATGGGACCAAGATGCCGAAGGAAACGTTGCCGTTTTCGAATCCGTACTGTGCGACAACGTGTCGGGTCACGAGATAGCCACGTGGAGAGAGACTACTGCTGGTGGTGGTGGGTTTAGGAATAGGTACAATGGAGCTAATAGACACTTTAGTAAAAGTGGTGGATTAGTGTTTGCTAGAGATGAGTATGGGGAAGAAATATGTTGGAGACTAAATAAAGAGATGGAAGGGAGCGTGCTTAAATGGAGGATTGGAGGACAAGTTTGGTTGACTTATTGGCCTAATCATGTTAAGAGTTCTTTTTTTGAGACAAGATGTATTGAATGGTGCGATGAAGTTGATTTGCCACTTATTCCGCCAAAATAATACTTGTATTCTTAATAAGATTTTGAGTTTCAATAACTACGTACTATACCATGTATTTGAAAATAATGTATATTTTGACTTTAAGAAAATGATATATATATTTTATTCATCAAACATCTAACCATATTCTCCCATGAATTATATGTACATTGTATTCATGCATGCACACATTATTCATGCATGTCCATAAATCTATAAAAACTAGTTCAAAGAGCGAAGATTATTCATGAAGTTATAAGTGATTGATTGAAGTAATCTTCTTATGTATGAAACTCAACACACTTCAACATATCCAGACCGTAACCTAGCTTTAATACATATCATTTTAAAGTTTGAAATGATTATGATAAAAATTCACGGCCCAACACAACCTAATTAAAAACTAATTTAAAGATTAAGAATTGTCCATAAAGTGATTATTGATTTTTTGAAATGGATATCGTTGGTGTAAGACTCAAGCTGGAGTATTATACTACTATTAATTATGTAGCAATCATTTAGCTACTTTAATTAAGGTGTAATGGATAAAGGTATAATTTGGCATTTATTTTTGTCATATGTATGTTTCAATGTATTCATCACCACCAAGACTAATATTTGGCTTGAATAGGGTGGGGCTAAATCCACCAGATTTAATGTTTTTTTGACTAATTTATCCTGTCTTAATTAAACTCTTAAAATTCTAATTATTATCAAATACGCAGCAAGAGGGAAATAAAATTATTTTGGACTTTCCTGCTTGTTCATACCATTGACGATTTAGGTATACCTTTTATTTGTCTCTTCTATTCAATTGTGTTTTAACTTGATAACATGATTTGTCGTCCTTTTTTATAAGCTAGGTTCATCATATTTGTGTGCTGTGAATCTGTGACTGATTGGTTGAAAAGCGTAACGATTGGCAGTATTGGTGCCAAACGAGAGTGACGCCATATAGCTCAGTGTGTTTTTCTTTACAATTTATTATAATTGTCTTTCAAACCGCACTTTCTAGTTGTAAAGTTTTAAACCTTTTTTTTAAGCATGATTTGAGTTTTGCTTAGGCAAAGAAAGATGCAGTATATTTTATCTTTTAAAATAGTACTTCCTTGAGCACAAATCGTATTTTTTTTTTTGAGCCAATAATAATAGTCAATTTATTTTTCCATTTGTTCATCTATTAATCATTATTAATCATGTGGTTCGAGAACTTTTAATTTATAAGTAACAAATTATATTGTCGCAGGATCCCTTTCCTGGAAAGATCCATCGGCATGGCAGAATGGGGAATCCGATCGTCTAATATGAGATTTGAAACTAGAGAAGAACTCGTCAACACTAGTAGAAAATCTTGATACGGTCACATCATGAAAATCGTGGCCTAAAGAACAAAAAATCGTGGCTTAAAGTATAGGCCACGATTCTTTTGACTTTAGGCCACAGTTTTAGAACGGTGAAATTTGATTACGCCACGGTTCCCCCACGGTTTTATAACCGTGGCATATCACCACCGTTTTTTAATAAAAAAAATTGAAAAATGATGGTTTGTAAGAAAATAGATTTGCGGCAGATCAATCATTATTTTTCATGCAAACTATATTTTTATTAATACCCAAAGAGATATACAACTGAAACAGTTTATAGATGCAACAACCTGCATCTTTACATCATTAGCACCCTATCAAAACTTCTCTATATGTCCTCTTTTCTATGAGCTAAACCAAAATAAATACACTGTGAATACTGTGAATTAGGCTATGAATATTAATAGCTTCACTTCTAACCACCACCCTGTTTCTAAATATGCCATATCATGTAAACCATAGCAAGTAGAGCCCATCTTCTCATCTTGGCCAATACAGTCTTCCCAATTGTTTCTCAGTCACATTGGATATAAATGAAACAGTTAAAAATAAGATAGCATACCTTCAAGTCGACATCAATATCTAAGCTTTTCCTCTAAGCAATCTAAACATATATAACGACCAAAAGACAAAATAAATACAATGTAACGGTTTTGTAATATAGAAAGAAATCTAAAGTAATATAAAAGTGTGCAGCCTACTGAAACACGATACATGTTCGGAAATATACTATAAAAACAAAACAAGATGACATACCTCCTGTATACAGTGTAGGCAGCGAACATTATCAAATGTATCTAGTGATAGTGAAAGGCCACCATACAAGCAAAGAACTACAACATCAGCAAACATATTTAAGGTCAGTTAAAATCATGGTTGGTCATCAAGGTGCAACAATGTCACAAAAATCAAATCTGATTCTCAATTAGGGTTGTAAGAGGCAAATAGTCGAAGAGGTCAGTAAAATGTTTCCAAACATTAGCATTTTCATGTTTTCTTAAGAACTCGTCATAAAATCCATACAAGAAGTTATAATAAATGAATCCACAATCTGTAATCACTGAATCCACAATCTGCAAATACAAAACACACCAAGATCAACCAAGTGGTCTTGAGGTCATAGATACTAAATGATTTGCACAGTAGGGACTTACAAGATATCACTTCTAGTGACATAACCACAATTCTGCAAAATAAAAATAAAGGAGGGTTATGTTATCTGTTGGTTAAAAACAAATAAAAAAGGAGGGTTATGTTATAAACTTTGACCTTGATGTCATTCATATAAGATAACAAATATATTAAATTTCATGACAACAAACTACAATAAAATCAAACAGGTTCAGTACTTACTCGAGAAGTTTCTCGCATTAGTTGATTAGATTTGGAGTTTTAATCTTCAAAACAGACAAATAAACGATACAACTTATTTATTCATTGATGAAAAAATTCAAAACTTCAAAAACTATACATTCTGAAAGCAGACTTACCTCAATAACATGTTGGAAATCACTATTAGGCTCAATTTTAGGGAGTCCTTGGGAGAAAGAAGAACAAAACAAGAACATTACGGCATAAAGAAAGGCAAAGGTAAACAGAGAAAAATTTGTATCAAAGACCCCAACTTTAACCAGAATTTCATAAGATTGTTATGGGAGGTAACCAAAGCGAGAGAGTTAAAGAGAATAGGAAGTGTACCATATTCTGCTAATATGATTAAAACCCAGAAGACGAGAAAATCTGCGAGAAGACAATCCATCAAGAGAACACTGGAAACTTATTTTGATCAATAGATGAATATAATGGCAGCTCAAAACAGAAATCCTAGTCAACGAAATAAACACAAGCCGGCAAGCATTACACAACACCTAGATTTTAGCAGAGAATTACTAAACAGAGGAATGATTAGAAATCAAAAACTTCTAATAAAAATCATACACATTCAAAAAACTATTACTAGCAGCCTACGAAAGCAAACAACACTTTAAGAAATACCATCTCAACATAGATGAACTTTCTATTCTTGTCTTCAAGCAAAGAAGAAATCAGTGTTAACTCACAAGGTAGATGAACATTAAGTCGATTTGAACAGACGAGTTCCTAAAAGTAGAACTTACCCAAGCAGATAACAAGTAGAAAGCCACAGCAACAAGCTGGTAAAGTTGAACTTTTCGATAGATACTGGAGAAATGCCCACCCTGGAAACCCGATAGTGAAAAAGAGACAAATCCACGTAATAAAAAATCTAAGACAATTGATGATTACAATATAGTAAGAAAAAAATGATGTATAATTCATATCATCTCAAGATAACCTAAGGCACTAAGGAGTGTCAAAACAATACAGGGATCATATATATATATATATTGGCATTACTTACTTTAGCCCATAATTAAGGTCAAGATTGCTAAGGTGGAGAGGTCTACTGAAGGTCAGATGACCTCAACCTTCCGTCATGTTTCGCGAAGGTCGTGCAAATAAGGTGGAGAGGTATGTAACAGTCGCTAGTGTATTTATGTCATAGCCAAATCAACCAAAATCAGAGATTAATAACGAAAAAAATAGAAGCTTAACAACAAATTGATTCCAATAAAATACTGTGGTAGAAATTAAAAATTCAGAGATTAATGAAGAGAAGAGCTCACAATCAAAACCCTAATTTTGAAACCATCAATTGAAATCATACCTCTCACTTTGCTAACCCTAATTCCGAAATCAATTCAGGGATACCTTCGGATTTTCAAACCTATTGATATGAGATTTGGTGGCGGCGACAGATAGTGGACGGCGGCGGACTGATGGATGACGAGTCGAAGAGATATGTTGATAGAAAAGGACGAGTTGTGAGTTCAGGCAGAGAGATCGAAGAAGAGAGAGAGAGTCTTCCCTGTTGGCCAGGGACGACACGACGCGAGATGACACGGCGCGAGACGACAACCCCTAATTACCAATAACAAACAAAAACCTCAAATTAAGTTTTGACCAAAATCGTCAGAGACTTTTTCGATCAAGAGAGAGAGAGAGCTTTGACAAAAACGTGAGATGAAGATGATACTTAGGGATTCCAGTTGGCTTCAATTCTATTGAGTATTGAGATGAAGACAATCTCTAAATTTAAGAGAGTGACTGACATTTGAGAGACGGAAAAAAAATGAGAGGATGAAGTGAAATAGTTTAGTGGTGGCATATCTACATTTTAAATTAGCCAAAAAAATTTAAAAGTCCGCCAATTATACAACCACGTTTTAAAAAGCATTGCGAAAAGTATCTATCGCCACGATTTTCCAGTCTATAAGTCTCCACGGTCTGAAAACCGTGGCGTAAAATATTTTTTTACGTCACGCTCTAAAAATCGTGGCCATAGCTACCTTTACGCCACGGTTTTTCGACCGTGGGGACGTGTGCCGTGGCGTAAACCCAATTTTCTACTAGTGCACTTATGTGAAAGTATTTTCATTCAATAAAGGTTATACAACAACAATCAAGCGTTCAGGGAAGGATGACTATATACTTATTGGTTGTGATAGAGGGGTATCTATAGGATGAAGAAAAATATTCCGTTAGAACTTCGTAAGAGGAAAACATCAAGCCGACTTATAGGTTGTCCTTTTGAAGTTAAATGCAAGAGACTAAGCGATGGTAATTGGTTGTTAGAGCTTAAAAATATGACACACAACCATGACGGATCTAGTCATATGTCATGACATCCATCCTCTTGCCGTTTGTCTGAAGAAGAGTTGAAAACTATTGAATAGATGACTAATTCGACAATTGCTCCACATCAAATAACTTCTTCATTGAGACAAAAAAATCCTAATATTCTTGCCACCTCCAAAACTATTCGCAACTGTAGAGAAAAAAATCCTAATATTCGTTCATCGTAGTCTAAATTTCATATGTTAAAATTCGCTTAATCTGATCTAATATTCTAACATTCATTCTTTTCCTTATACAAGGTAGGAGAGGTGAAGACAATGGAAGTTATGCTTGAAGATTACATTGAGAGTTGTCAAATTTCCCATTAAGATTTCAGTATATTGTTGTTTAACATTGTTTTATAATCTTGTGGATTTAATTAAGAAAGGGTAAATTAGTCAAAAAGCTTTAAATCTGGTGGATTTAGCCTTTTGGCTGGTGGATTTAGCCCCACCCTTGAACGGGTACTGTTTAATAACCTTTCCTTGGATTCAATCTCGATATTGGATCATGCATTTCCTTAAGGGTAATGATTTATGGCCGAATAGACTTGGTGACAAAATACAATTAATGTTGATACAGAAAATTCTACCTCTATAGCTAAAAACACACATTCAATATTTCAACAAAGCAGTAAGAAGTATTTAGACCCAGATTGATAAGTTGGATCTAAAAAGATTTACGTACCATTTTAAAGTTTGAAATGATTATGATAAAGATTTACGTATCATTTCGACGAAGCAGTAAAGATTTACGTACCATTTTAAAGTTTGAAATGATTATGATAAAGATTGATGGCCCCAACACAACTTAATTAAAAGCTAGTTTAAAGACTAAGGATTGTCCATAAAGATTTTTTGAAATGGATACTCCTGGTGTAAGACTCAAGCTAGAATACTACATTAATTATGTAGCAATTATTTAGCTACTTAAATTAAGGTGTAATTGATAAAGGTATAATTTGGCATTTATTTTTGTCATATTTATGTTTCAATGTGAATTCATCATACCACCTAGGACTAATATTTGGCTTGAACGGATACTGTTTAATAACCTTTCTCTTCATTCAATCACGACATTGGATCGTGCATTTCATTAAGGGTAATGATTTATGGCCGAATAGAATTGGCGACAAAATGCAATTAATGTAAAGATAAAGACAATTCTACCTTTATAGCTAGAACACACATTAAACATTTCAATGAAGCAATAAAAAGTATTCAGACCTAGATTGATAACTTGGATCTAAAAAGAGATTTTGGGACCTTGACTGAGAAGGAGCCCGCTACTTTAAAGGAATTATAGTCTACTTTATGGCAGAATGTCAGGATACATAAGTCTTTTTGGAGACAAAACTCTAGAGACAAAAACACACACATTTCATTCTCACAGTCTCGATGAGGAAAAAACAAAATTTTATCCATAAGATATTGGTAGAAGATGAATGGATCCCGGAGCCGTATCCGATCAAGGAAGAAGCTGTCAGATTTTTCATGAAAAATTATGAGCCCACCAGTAGAACTTCCCTTAATATGAGTAATCTACCTTTTAAGAAGATCTCGGATGAAACCAAAAAATGGCTAGAAGAACCGTTTACTAAAGAAGAGATAAAAAGGGTGGTGTGGGATTGTGATGGGTCGAAAGCATCTTGGCTGACGGGTTCAATTTTAACTTCTACAAAAAGGCTTGGCATCTTACTGAGGATGATATATATTTAGTCTGTTCTTGGAGCTTTTTTATTTATATCATTTGCCTCCTGGGTTCAACAACACTTTCAGAAAGCCTTCGATTTGATCAACTGGAAGTACTTGATTGATGTTATGGGTGCAATGAACTTTGGTGAAAAATAGCTCCAATGGATTCAATCCTGTATCTCGGCAACATCCCTTTCCATCCTGATTAATGGCTTGCCGACTGAATTCTTTTGTCCAAATAGAGGTCTCTGACAAAGTGATCCCCTATCTCCTTTCCTATTCTTAATTGCTGCTGAGGGATTACTTCAATTCTATTTTGTCATCGTCGCTAAAGGGACAATGACCTTTCCATTCATGGCGTCTATTTGGAGAGTCGTGATCTTCTTGATGGTGAGGAAAGAATGATTAATGTAGTACGATGGCTGGCCTAATCTTAGACTTCGCTTTGGCGTCATGAATTTTCTTGATGATGATCTAGGAAAGTTGCCCCCTGCTTGATGATTTTTCAAGTACATTGTGTGATCTTGGAAGTAGGGATTTTTCTTGATGACGATCAGAAAAAATTGTCCCAATTTAAATTTACACAGCTAGTGACATGACCAGATAGAAATATTTGTACAATGCTTGAGTTTTTTTTTGTCCTTTTCTTTTATTTTTTTTCTAAGTGCCATATTTTTTTTGTGATGTCGTTTTCAATTTTCATCGCAAATTGGCTCTACGTAGGTACTGCCCTTTCGGGTTTTCACCACTTACGTAGACATGGGAAGATGAGGCCCGTCGATTACTTAAAGAGTTGACTATGAGAGGTCCGTCAATTGGTCAAAGAATCGACTTGGGAAGATCTAATAACATTTGGATGGTGATTTTGTCAAAACTTATTCCCATTTGTTCACAGTTTTGGACACTCTTTTTCGTTCCAATTTTTTTTTTCTTTTCTTCTATTATTTTTGTTCGGGATAAGAATTAACAAGTCATGAGAATAGATGGAAGCAAAGTGAATTTTGGTGGAGGGAGATGAAATGTGGATCTTCCGGAGAGGATATTTGACGGAAAATTGTTTTTTCATTTGTGATATTTGCACGAGTATTGCACTCATTTTTCCAAATTTATTCAATTATTTTTATCTTTTTTTAATCTTTATTCTTCTTTATTTTATTTTATTTTGATGATTTTTTCATTATTTTTTTTGCCAAGTTTCTCCTATCGACGCCGTTGCCGGTTTTCATCGAAAGTTGCTCTATATCATTACTGCCTATTTAGGTTTTTACTACTAATATAGATCAAGCATGGTATCTATTTTAAAAAAAAAAAAAAATTTGGCACTATTGGCGTTCGGCTTCGTGATTTTGTAGAATATTTTCAAGATGGATCATGTAGACTTCAATTTCTCTTTTCGTCTTTCTCTTCTATTGATCATCAAAAAAATTCAATGCTCTAGGTGCCTTCTTCCGCTGATTGTTCTTGGCGTGCTATCCTATCGGTTGAAACATTAACTTTGAATGAGAGAAAGAATTAAACGAATATGAAACGAAGGAGTGAATGATTGATGGAGGCCAACACTTATCTAAGAGATAATGAGAAGTTGAAGAATGGAATGCCTTGTGAGTTTGTAGTCTCTATAAAATGTGAAAAATATGAATTGCATGACAATTTTGTCGCTCATGCAATACTTCACCTTTTTTGGATTGTTTTTGCAATTCTTGTGAGTTTGGGAACTCTACAAGATGTAAAAATAGGAAAATCGCACGACAAATATTGTTGTTCATGCAATATTTAACTTCTTTTTCGATTTTTTTTTGAAAATTCTTGTGAATTTATGGAAACTACAAGATGTGAAAAATGAGAATTACACAACAATCTTTTTTTCTCTTGAATAATTTGAAATTCTTTTTTAAAATACTTGTGAGTAGGTGAACTCTATAAGATGTGAGAATTGCATGATAATTTTGGTTGCTCATGCATTTTTTTTTAAAAACACTTGTGAGTTTGTCTACAAGATTTAAACTTTGAAGAAACAATAATTACATGACACTTTTAGTTATTCATGTAATTTTTTTTTTTGCTTAAAGTAAATACCACTTGAGATTTAAAATAAAAGATGTTCTTTTTTTTAAGTGGTATTTATTTCAAGCAATTCAAAAACACTCAATGTTAAGGTTTTTTTTTGGTATTTTATTTTTAAGAAAAATAATTCCATTGAACAAATCCTAAGTTAATGCTTCAAATGGATTAAGCAAAAGTTCTAGTGGCACCCTAAAGGTTCCCCGATTTTCCTCGCTACTGCCATTTAAGATGGGTCCGCTTAAAGGCCACCACAAGGTATAAATATCAGTAGTCGTTAGACTATCTAATCGTAAATGCCTTGGGATGGATCTAAGTTGGAATTACACACGATTATGGAGCATGTAAGCTCTCGACAATAATGTTAATTCTACTAATCCTAGAGGGACAGGGTCGAGTTCACCTATATATTGAAAATATGTACAGGGTAAGTACACAAATATACAAAAAAAATTAAAAGGAAAACAAATGTAGCAACTAAAATGTTTTAGGCTCAACTAAAACTAAAATGTTTTATTTATATATGTGTATTAATTGAAAATAAATTGGGGGATCGGTTCGACGAAATGGGACAAAATGACTAGAGTCGACACTCACTCTTTTTTGGTGGATTGAGTTCACCTGTACTTATCATAAACAAATAGTTAAGTCTCAAAATAAATAAAAACATGAGAGTTTGGAGGGTTAGTTGTAGGGAAGGTGTTAGGCACCCTACAATACCCGTCGTATGAGACGGTAACCTAAATTAAAGTTGCTCTTTTCGTATGAGGACTGAATTTCACATGAACTATTAAAGGACGGATAAATTCTACATGAGGCCAAACTAATAATCAAGAAATGGCCAAAGCCCACCTAAGTCAGCCCACTATAAATAAAACATAGAAAAATAAAAAGAAAAAAACCTAGGCTAAAAACACAAACACCATCGCCACAATCATTTCTTTTCTACTCCTCTCTCGTTTCATCATCTCTCTCTTTACTAAAAAGAAAAGGTTCTACTTATACAAAGAGAATGTGGACAAGACCTGAAAAAGAAGCCGTAAAACCAATAAATGTAGCATCCAATCATGTCTGTTCATATTGACCTCATCATTAAGTTGCCTCCTTGCTAATCGGGTAGCTTCTTTTACGATCGATTAAAATTGGATCGAGATAAATTTTGCAAAACTCGAGTTACGACATAAAATCGATATACAATATTATTCATTTTCTATACATATAAATGTTATAGAATAAAAAACCTAACACCTAAAATGGAAGCAATAGGAAAGTCTTATTTTACTTCTCTATAGAATTACTATATATGTCGAAGGTTTCTATAAACTTAGACAACTTTCTTTTCAAAATTACCTTAAGATGCAGCTGGTATATATTTTCAAACACAAATGTAATTTCTGAATCTTAAATTTAAAACTTAAAATTCAAAATAAAAAATATACCAATCATACATTGACGCGTCATGAAATATACGAATCATAAATTGAAATGGGAAATAAAAAATATACCAATCATACCCTGCCACATTACTTAAATTACACAATATTTAATTCACTTTCTATAAAATTAAATTAATTCTAAAAACCCTTGCACTATATATATTCTCAAATGGAGTGTTTATTCTTCCGCCGTCAATGTCCTCTCTCTCATGAAATCTAATTTTTTTGTCTTCGTTGATCGCAAGGAGTCATATATCAATGTTAAACAAGAAAAAAAAGGAATCCAGAGAAAATTTATAGTTTTCTTTGCTCTCCAATTGTAATCGGATTGACGATTTATCAGTAAAAGGTATGTATCTTAAAATTTTTTAGTTATCTTCTTGGGGTTTCAATTTAAATTCAGTATGTACATATGCAATCAAATCTAATCTATATAGATCGGATTTATCTTTTTAAATTCCTTTAAATTTGAACCTTTAAATTTTGAGTACTGGTTTCAATTTGAATTAGATCTTTGGATTTTTTTTTATTTTTTTTCGTCCTCTAAAATATTGGGATGACAATTTGAATTCATAGAGTATAGATCATAATTTAACACTTGAAATTCTTATCCCTCTAGACTAGATTTTAAACCTTGAAAACCTAATCATATAGATAGGTTTTCACCATGAAATCTATATGTATCATTGTTTTAACCTTAGAATTTTGATCTATGTATATTGGACCTTAACCCTTGCAATTTTGTGCTTGCAAATCAGATCGGGCTTAAATTTAAATTGATTATGAATTGATCCAAATTCACATGAGAGTCTGTTCTTTTTTATTTCGTCTTGTCTCAATTGTATTTGAAATATTGAGTGTAATTTTGGTTTATTAGATGAGTTAAGTTGATGGTTGAGATGTAATAAATAATATTAAAAAATATAGTGTAGTTAAGTAGTAAATGATTGATGTGTAGTTAAATATATATACTGATATTATTAAAAATTTTATAGTATATGATATAAGAAAACACATATAAAATATAATTTTTTTAAAGGATATAAGTTAAGGTATCTTTTGTTTCCAAATGAGTCAAAGTAAATTAAACTGAGACAAGACAAGATACGGCAAATCAAAGCCACACAAAAAAAGAATGGACCTAAGTAATTTATTTTTCAATTTATTTCAAAGTATTTTATTTTGCAAGAGTGAATAATATAAGGTTCTTTTTAGACGAGATTTTTTTTTAATTATATTGTGTATAATATTTTTAAAAGTCTTAAATTTTATTTGACATTTGTTGAATTAGCATTAAAATATTTTCCTTTTGTTTTATGTATAAAATCATTTGTAAAGATTCAAATGGGTATCAAAATATTTTTTCCATTTAATTATTCTTTAAACACCAATATATGTGAATCTTGAGTTTTTTCATTTCATTTATAAAATAAAAATAATATCTTATAATAATTTAAGATAATTTTGTTATAGTGACTGAATTTAATTTGCAGTGGAAACCTCACCCATCTGACCCATTGCCAATCTTACGTGTAATTTTTTCAGTCAAGATAATATATATAAATATTTTATAGATATGTTAAAGGACAGAATGTGGTGCTAGCAAGGATGAAAGAAGAGAGTTGATGGGTCATCTTCTCCAAGAAGACAAAGAACAAAGCTAGAAATAGTAACAACATGGCTTATGGAGAGTACTCTCCATCCAATATATGCATAATCATGATCTCACTGTAAAGGCACGAAAATCTGTTTCAAGGAGCAGATAGATATGATACATGAAAATACTAATGCTAAAGAAGAGGAATTTGAGAAGTTGCAGCAGCAAGAGAGAGGAAGGGTAACGCAGTCGGCTGCAAATCAGTCAAATTCGAAGGAATAAGTGCATGCGCCGAGGAACTTGCGAAGTTTATTAAATTACAAGAAGAATAGATGGAAGTCACGAATGAGAGGGACAAACTTATAAAGATGCATGAAGATAAGATGGCTGCCATGAAAAAAAGACACTAGGAGAAAAAGGTGTCTCTCGAGAAGAGATTTGATGAAGAACTCACTATTCTCATGGACAAGTATAAGCATCATGATTCTCATGTTTGAGTTGAGTGTGTGAAATCAAAAAGGATCATGATGTTGGTATTGGATTGGAATGAATGGTTTATCAAGACTATTTTCTCTTTTATTTTATTTTCTAGAAAAAGATTCTGAACCTTAAACTAAATGCATGATATTTTCATAGGGCCAATTGTTGTTGGAATGCTTGGTAACAATTTTAATAAAAAAAAAATTTAGATTTTGAGATAGACTCAAAAAAAGATCTTCGAAAGCAAGTGGTTCAAGAAGTTCTTCCAAAACTTGGATATGGCTAATCAGCCCTGAATATCATATCAATGATGAAATTAATTTTGTCCTTTGGAATACGAGGTATATATGTTAAACACGGTTAAATTCATGATGATGAGCACTATAATGCAAAGTAAATACATATGCCAGAATATCCTCGTAATCATGGACCCGTATAAACAATTTGATCACCATCATGCATAAAGATGCTATGCATCTGTGCATAATAGCATGATGGACTCCACTCAAAGCGATAGATATGGTTAATTTGATAGTTAACATGTTTAGCTAGAAAGAAATTTAAATTTGAGCAAATATTTTGTATGCAATAATGTATTTAGTTGAAACGTGAGCAATAGAAGTATGTTAAATGAAGACACATTTAATAATATTTTTTTATTTGAATTATATATCTTCCCGTCCATGGATATATTACATACATGAAATTTGAATATACATGCATATGAATATTAATGCTACACATAAGTACTTGGTTATTGTATTTTCATGCTACTATACTATGTGACATAGAAGCGAAAATTAAAATCAAATATAAGCAACAATAGAAAACTGCTAGCAAACTAACTCTTTTATATCAGGTGATATAAAGTTTCATCTCCTCTAATGAGAAACAAGAACCGCCATGGAAATGAGTACATGAAATAAAATATACAAGTTAATATTTTGAACTTGATTTTTTTTATCAAAGGATTTAGCTAGACATTTGATGTTAGAGTAAATTACATGTAGGTCTTAAATTAAAGCTTGATTCAACTAGATTTCAAGGTGTGTAACGATATCACTCTCTGTAATGTTTTATATGCTCCCATTTATAGTATGTAATTGAGTTTTAAAAAAATAAACTGCAATCATATAATGAAGCCTATAGTGATTGTGAATTGTACTCTTGAAATCAACCACTTGTACTTATAAGATGGGGATAAAATCAAATTCAATTCGATAAAGATTCCAGTAGAAACATGTATAGAATTGCTAGAATACTTGATAATAAAGAGGATGAAAAGTGCTACTAGTTATTTCATGTTAATATTCTTGTAAGTGTTTAAAAACAAAAAAAACTTAACAAAACGCTTTTCAATATTAGCTTAACAAATATACATCTTATCAAAAATGACTTAGCATGTATATATTTAATATATGAGAAGGGATCCATTGACTGCATGAGTCAATTTGAATTTTTGACTCCTAATCTCCACCATCCATTTTAATTAAATCAGGGGTCAAGATTAAATAAAATTTTTTTTCTTAAAAATTAGGAAACCTCACGTGAAATACTATCTCTATTCCAACACATCTTCTCTCTTTACACAATTCTTTTCCAGAACATCATCCTCCCATCTAATCGCGGTGGCACCGAGTCCGACACTTCTGCCGGCTATGGTGGTGATTTCTTCGGTAAAACCCATTTTCTCATTGTTGCAATTGAATAATCCAATTTTTAATTAATTTTGACGTTAAATCAAATTTTATTTTTTATTAGAGAATCAATCCAAATCGGATTCGTAATCCATCCAATTCATAATGCTTAAACATGAAAGCATTTTGGCATAAACTCTATGTGGGTGAGAGTGTCTAGATAATTATCTTTACACTTCCAATTGGTATTTTTTCTCACATCCATCTAAAACTTGCATGTTTCCGATTCACCAAACAACATGAAAACTAGATGATCCATCAACCACATATATAGTTTTAATCTCTTTCATAATAAATATATTTTGATCACAGCAGCGATCACGCTAGAACGAGCATATCAAAAAATCATTTAGTTCTATTCTTTCGAATTCAATAAAGAACAATGATAACTTTAATTACGACAAATGCAAATAATCTCGAACATTAATGGTTAGCTTCACAACAATATTTTAATACATGTAACTCAATATCAACACTTAATAAATATAAGTACGTACGTTGAGATATTCATACCTTTCCACCTTATAGCAAGTTATGACAGACTTTTGAAACAAGATCTATTAATATTGGGATCACTCTCAAATTCCACATATAGTTTTTAATCACGTGGTATGATTAAAAAAAATTACATATACATATATAAAATTGATATACAATATTATTTCTTTTCTGTACATATGACTTATATAGAAAAAAAAAAACCCAGCACATAAAAAAGAAACAATAGGAAAGTCTTATTCTCTTTCTCTATAGAATTACTATTCTTAGAAAAATAGAAATATATATGTCGAAGGTTTCTATAAATTTGGACAACTTTCTGTTCAAAATTACCTTAAGATGCAGCTGGTATATATATTCAAACACAAATGTTATTTCCAAATCTCAAATTTAAAATTCAAAAAAAAATATACCAATCATACATTGACATGTCATGAAATATACAAATCATATATTGAAATAAGAAATAAAAATATACCAATCATACCCTGACACATTACTTAAATTATATAAATATTTAATTCACTTCCTATATAATTATATTAATGTTAAAAACCCTTGCACTATATATATATTCTCAAATGGAGTGTTTATTCTTCCGCCGTCAAAGTCCTCTCTCTAATGAAATCTAATTTTCTTGTCTTCGATGATCCCAAGGAGTCATATATCAAAGTTAAAGAAAAAAAAAGGCTAATCAGAGAAAATAAGGAGAATTTTTCTAGTTTTCTTTGCTCTCGAGTTGTAATCGGATTGATGATTTACCAGAAAAAAGTATGTATCTGAAAATTTTCTAGTTATCTTCTTGGGTGTCATTTTTAAATTCAGTATGTAGATATGCAATCAAATCTAATCTTTATAGATCGGATATATCTTTTTCAATTCCGATCTGCGTAGATCGGATTTTGAACCTTTAAATTCTGAGTTCTGGTTTGAATTTGAATTAGATCTTTGTATTTTTTTTTGTCCTCTAAAATATTGGGACGACAATTTGAATTCATAGAGTATAGATCATAATTTAACACTTAAAATTATTACCCCTATAGATTAGATTTTAAACCTTGAAAACCTAACCATATAGATAGGTTTTACACCTCGAAATCTATATGTATCATTGTTTTAACCTTAGAATTTCGTTCTATCTAGATTGGACCTTAACCCTTGCAATTTTTTGCTTGCAAATCTGATCAGGATTAAATTTAAATTGAGTGTGATCCGATCCAATTTCACATAAGGGTATGTTTCTTTTTTATTTCGTTTTGTCTCGATTGTGTCTAAAATATTGAGTGTGATTTTGATTTATTAGATGAGTTAAGTTGATTGTTGAGATGTGATTAAATAATATTAAAAAGTAGTAAATGATTAAGTAGTAAATGATTGATGTGTAGTTAAATATATATACTCATATTATTAAATGTTTTATAGTATATGTGATATGACAAAAAAATATAAAATATAGTTTTTTTAACTATAGTTAAAGAATATAAGTTAAGGCATCTTTTGTGTATGAGTCAAAGTAAATTAAAGTGCGACAAGATAAGATATGGAAAATCAAAGTCAAACAAAAAAAGAATGGACCTAAGTATTTTATTTTTCAATTTATTTAAAAATATATCATTTTGTAAGAGTGAATAATATAAGGTTCTTTTTAGAGGAGAAATATTTTTTTTTTTAAATTAAATTTTGTATAATATTTTTAAAAGTTTTAAATTTTATTACACATTAGTCAAATTAGCGTTATAATATTTTCCTTTTGTTTTATATATAAAAACAATTGTCAAGATTCAAATGGGTATCAAAAATATTTCTTACATTTAATTATTCTTTTAACACCAATATATGTGATTCTTCCGATTTTTCATTTCATTCATAAAATAAAAATAATATCTTATAATAATTTAAGATATTTTTGTTATGGTGACTGAATTTAATTTGCTTTGGATACCTCACCCGTTTGACCCATTGCCAATCTTACGTGTAATATTTTAGTCAAGCTAATATATGTAAATATTTTTTAGATATGTTAAAGGAGAGGATGTGGTGCTAGCAAGGATGAAAGAAGAGAGTGGATGGACCATCTTCTCCAAGAAGACAAAGAACAAAGCTAGAAATAGTAACAACATGGCTTATGGAGAGTACTCTCCATCCAATATATGCATAATCACGATCTCATTGTAAAGGCACGAAGAACTGTTTGGAGCAGGTAGATATGATACATAAAAATACCAATGCTAAAGAAGAGGAATTTGAGAAGTTGCAGCAGCAAGAGAGAGGAAGGGTAATGCAGTCAGCTGCAAATCAGTCAAATTCGAAGGAATAAGTACATGCGCCGAAGCACTTGCGAAGTTCATTAAATTACAAGAAGAATAGATGGAGGTCACGAATGAGAGGGACAAAATTATAAAGGTGCATAAAAATAAGATGGTTGCCATGAAAAAAAGACACTAGGAGAAAAAGATGTCTCTCGAGAAGAGTTTTGATGAAGAACTCACTATTCTCATGGACAAGTATAAGCATCATGGTTCTCATGCTTGAGTTGAGTGTGTGAAAACAAAAAGGATCATGATATTGGTATTGGATTGGAATGAATGGTTTTACCAAGACTGTTTTCTCTTTTATTTTATTTTCTAGAAAAAGATTCTGAATCTTAAACTAAATGCATGATATTTTCATAGGGCCAATTTTTGTTGGAATGCTCGGTAACTATTTTAATAAAAAAATTAGATTGTTGAGATAGATTCAAAAAAAGTTCTTCGAAAGCAAGTGGTTCAAGAAGTTCTTCCAAAGCTTGGATATGGCTAATGACCTTGAATATCATAGCAATGATGAAATTAATTTTGTCCTTTAGAACATGAGGTATATATGTTAGACACGGTTAAGTTCAGATGGTAAGCACCACAATGCAAACTAAATACATTATAAGGTAGAATATCCTAGTAATCATGGACCCGTATAAACAATTTGATCACCATCATGCACAAAGATGCTACGCAACTACCCATAATAGCATGATCAAGAACGAAGCTACGTACAATTCCCAAATTTTGAAAAAATATTATTATATTAAACTACTTCCGACTTGAAGCATAAGTGGCCAGTTGTTGTAGTGGTGGAGTTGTTATGAATTTTTGTATCATAACCCCATCCATGTTCGAATCCCAGCCACCCATAATAATGTCCTCCCCATCTCTCTTTTAATTTACTTCCTATTATAAGTTTGTTGAACCCATACTTGCTATTATCTATAAGATTCAAATATATTACTTCCATCGTTCCGCATTATATGACCGATGCTACGTTATATTTGTTGAACGAAGTAACATTTATTCCAGTAATAAAATAATAATTAAATAGTCTGTATTTCGTTTAAAAAAATATTATTTTTTAGTTGTAACAATATAATATTTCAAAATTAAATTTATTTAAATATTATTTATTTACAAGATATGAGTGTATTTTTAATTTATTGTTCATGTTATGTAATTAATGGAATTTATTTTAGTTTTATAAGGTTGTTAAGTTTCAATTATTTTTAGATGTAACTAAAGTGTTGCTATTTTTAAATTTTATATAACTCATCATATCCTTGTTATTTTAAAGATTTAAGTCACATATTTTTTCTTAAGAAGAAGAATTTTATTGTATTACATAATGTTTAGTTGATCCAAGTCTAATTATATTGCATTAAATATTAACCGAATGTATCAAGAGAAACTTTTATATGAAAA
Source organism: Rutidosis leptorrhynchoides (assembly GCF_046630445.1). NCBI lineage: Eukaryota > Viridiplantae > Streptophyta > Magnoliopsida > Asterales > Asteraceae > Rutidosis > Rutidosis leptorrhynchoides. The sequence goes on along the minus strand of NW_027266867.1, from coordinate 34,903 downwards.
GCGGGTATATGGCTAAATCCTAAGCCTAAAAGCCCAATATAAGTTCAGTAATGTTGGACTGTAACAAATTAGTCCAAGTCATCTCCGGTTTGATTCTTCGATGGAGATGATTTAATTTAAAATTGACTCACTGGTTGCACACCGGACCATACTATTATTCCAATTTGGGTCATTCGAGTCGCTCAAACCATTAATTTCCCGTTAATCTTTTCACACTCACACTCTCTGTAGCTCGAATTCATCATCATACAATTCTCTACCGCCTCCTCCGTTGTCGCCTCCAACAGCTTAGGAAACAATCTCCTCCTCCGCCATCAAGTGAAGTCCCACTTTCTCATCGTATATACCAAATATGGTCGTCCACTGTCGGTCTCAACAACGCCAATGGCCTCGCATTCTCCTTCCTCCTCCGCCATTGTTGAACCCATCCAAACTGGTGGCTCTTCCGATTCCATATCGAGTTACCTTTTCTCCAAGCTCTATTGACTCTCTCTCTTCTTCAAACTCCCTCTATGCTCCTCAACTCTTCCTCTGCAGCCGCAACTAAATTCGGTTAATCGAATTCATATATGTTCTTATTATTTGAATCAGAAAAGAATAATAGGTAATATAAAACATGCATACATTTGAAACTTCACTTTCAAAGAGTACGAATACAGATTATATAAAATTAGTGTTATATTCCGATTATTAATTAATTAGTGGTAGATATTTAATCAATTATCATACATGCATTCATCATATAATAAAACGCACGATTAGATTAAAACGATATTGTGATATGTTATTACTTTATATTAAAATTAAATAAATGTAAGGATTAATTTGTAATTTATTAAACTTAGAAATATTTGTGATAAAAAAAAATGAAAGTATGAGGATGCTTTTAATGTAGAGGTGAAAAGGAGAAGGATGCTTTTGAAAAAAAAAACCTATCTCTATATGTTTCCACCGAATGGTGGAAACAATGTGAAAGAAAAAAAGAAAAACAAATGATGAGATCAAGAGAAGATAGAAAAAAAATGAGAAAAAAAAAGAAAGTGAGATGGATAAAAGAGATGAGGTGGAGATCGAAGACGAAGATAATCTTAATTAGCTAGTTAAAATTAAAATTTTGGTGACGTAGTTTGGGTTGGAAAGCGCGAGTAGACGATCAAGTAGTAGCGTGCGAGCGGGATGTTCTTCGACATAAGAGTTGCGTCGTGGAGAAGGTAAGTATCGACTACAAGATACACGAATATAACGGTTTACTAATAAACCGTAGGCCTTTGGTTGGTACTTATAAATATATATTATATATATATACTTCTAGAAATAATGTGTTTGAGAAACGGGCTTGATATAAATTGTTAGTGTCAATTGATTTGATATATTGGGGTCATGGGTTGATTTTAAGAGAATTAGGTAGGTCATTGGTTGGTACTTCTAACTATATAAACATATATATTTATATATTTAGGGAATAATGCATTCAATGGTTTGATAAAATGTATGTTGTCAATTGGATTGATCGGTGATTTTATATATATTTTAAAATTGGTTTGAAATATAGACTTGTGAGTTGGTATGGGAAATTGGTGTAGGAATTGGGTTGTGAAATGGATTGTGGAAACGGGTTTGTGATTGGTTTTCAGGCATAAGTGAAAGTCATGGCCATGTACTGTTATCAGGACCACTAATGTCCTTTTCACTCATATCGCTTGAGGGTAGTATGACAGTCGCTCTTATCGCTTGAGGGTAGTGCGACTTATTTGTTACTATTATACCTAGGCACGATCTAGGGAACACGTGGTGCCCGACCAACCGGGTTAAATGTCGGAGTTTTCGTGGGATTTCGTAAGGTGTTCTGGTTGTTTGGACCTTTGTTGGTTTGTGTTTTAGTTTTGAGAAACCTTTAAATTTTCATTGGTTTGGTTTGGTGAGTGTCGGGTTGGATTTTTCGGAAAATATATATAATTATAAATATTCATGTTGTTTTGGGAAGAAAACGAGTTGAGAAAAATCCTCAATTATTTTCGAAACTTCTTTGGATGTATAATTTATTAGTCTATCTTTATATTATTATATTTTGTATTTGGTACTTATTGAGTGCATAGATTAATAGACTCGAGGAAGCGCTTGACGACGTTCGAACTTCTTTCATTTGTATATTATCTTTTATCCTTTCTCATATAGATATTTTTTCGTGTTGGTAGAGTTTAACTTGTAAAAATTGTAATGACTACTTAAGTTAAATGATAAATTATTTAATAATTTAATAATGGTAAAATCGGAAGTAGTAAATAGGCTGGTCTTGATCTCGTTTGAGGAGATTGAGACGCCGGTCACGGCCAGGGTGGATTTCGGGTCGTTACAATTAGTCTCCAGAAAAGAAGTCTATATTTGCAGCAATGTCTATATAATTCTGTATATTTTTCAAACGTTACATTTTTCCAACAGCATCCTCGAAAGGAAATCACAAAATCAAATCCAACCTTAAAAACATTAATACATAGATTAGGTATGTTTCTAACTTGAAATTTTTACAATCACCATTCATAACAACCTTCAAAACATGATAAAAATAAATGGAATTCAAACAAATTGAATAAAACTCCATCACAAGAGAGCAATCAAAAAAAACACATACCAGAAAAACTGACAGCAAAGCAAATAGAGATATTAAGTGGCTCATTATATTAGTTCTCTTCTTCACCACACTGCAGATGAGACATGCTATGTTAGAAATGACTATTTACCACAATAAAACTTGAAAGCAGAGCGGTGATAGTTCATTAGACTATTTTATGTTGCACATTATATGTCCGGTTGTTTTGTCAAATACTCTATTGAAATATTAATTACATGCTTAATGGTATTTTTTTTCACATTATATGCCCGGTAGTAGTTTTGTCACTTATTCAGTATAGAACATAAACTTAAGTTTTTTTTTTTCATTTTTTTTTCTCAAAATAAATAACATATGTGCTTTGGTTCTAATTTATTATTTTCACTTTGTTGTTCAGTATTTGTTATATCTTAAATATATTAGTTGCAAAAAGTATACACTAATTCATAAAATGAACAAGCGTAATGATACATATAGAATTTGGTGACGATTATGTGTCATTTGATGACGATTGTATAAAACGCATTCGTTGACGTTTGATATACCTTAGCCATTATATTTATGACGGTTGATTAAATGTTGCCACAAATGGTTCTATGACAATGCTTATTTATCTATAGCTATGTTAGAATAGGAAACGCTTTTTTAAACGTTGTGTCAGATATTTTTGCTGTCGTCATAGTGGTTTCGGGCCTACAACGATGCTTATTTCAACATGTAGTGACGCATACAGGGCGTCGCTATATGTAATTATGTTTGTGGATAATCTTATATTTTGTGTAACAAAATAAATGATAATGATTGTTCCTCTAATCAATCACACGGATTAACATCTCTATGACCAAGATTAGGTTGAACTAAATGATACGGGTTGAAAAGTGTATAAATTGCTTAGATTAAATCAAACTTAATCTAATAAACAAGTATCTTCTGAGTAATATTTAATATTTTTATTATCTACATATATCACAAGATCTCTGAATATTCAAGATCAATGGTCGAGTGCTCTCCAAGCAAAATAAAATACGAGATTATTGTCATCCTCCTCGTCTATAAATAAGATATCTCTTTCTCATTTCCAACCTGCAAGTGAGAGAGGGGGTTGTAGAGAGAAGAAACACATGTGTTGTCCGATCTTCATCAATTCTTATACGAGTTCGATCGTATGAGCAATTAAATCACGACTTAGAGGTTGAGATAACAAAGGGCATAGGGCTACATAAATTGTAGGTGGAGGGGGAGACATACACCAAGAGGGTAGTTAAATCTGAAGTGATCTGTTGCAATAGGCCCTTGCGCTATATCAGCTCTCGACAAGAATCTTCATATTCTGTGCGGTGAGATCGTCGTGTAGGATTGTGATTCAACAACACTAGAGTGTCGCGGGTTGATTGACAAGCGATCATGATTTCTAGGTTACAAAACCTCGCTGAATACATGAGGGAGTGACCTCATCTATCCTAAAAATATCACCCCAATGACCACATAATGAATGGAAAAACTTAATATTCCTCGCATGTATCGAAATCCCTTCAATCCGAAGCCCAATAAACTAATAATAATTCGAATTAGAAATTTGCTGTCTGGACTCCAAATTTCAACATTTTCAAATGCACCATTAAACAATTCAACACTATTTTAAACATCATTTTTATCGGCCAAAGTCTCAAATAAAATTAAAATCATTGTATTACCCATGTTTAGCTTCACACTGCAAGGAATTACGGACTGCAATCTCCCTTTAACATTCGAAACCGTCAATCCTGATCGCAAGTTACCAACCAAGCTCTGATCAAGCCAGTCTCAATCCGAGGCTGCTATTTCAAAATTAAACAATGGTTTCTTCTGAGCCCTGGAAGTTTTGAGGCCGGAGTCATCTATAAGTTTCCAATTATTTTCATAGTCTTATTGTCTTTATTTTGGATTGTGCTCAACTGTTGTTTTGAGCTTCTCTAGAGGTCTAGATGTTATCTTTTTACCGGAAAAAAAAAACAATAGTTTCTTCTTCTCCTTACAAATTTGCTTACTTCCATTCATACTAGTGTTCTGATTCATCGCCGTTGTATAATTCTGAGTCGATCTCCTAGGCTCGTCAGCATAATAGATAGATGACAGTATTTTTACTTTGGCAACTCTGACCCCGTCTAATTCAGCAATTGCCGATTGAGCATCTCCCTTGTTGAAAAGCGAGACAAATCCAAACTTGGCGTCCTTCTTGTTCGGCTTGAAAGAGACGTTGGATGTCGTTTAATTCCGGAAAATTTTATTTACCTAGATTTGTTTTGACGAGTTGAACATCATGGTGGTGTCAGATTTCGCAAATTCAAAACCGTCTCCCCGTAGATCCGAGCTTAAAGCTTCGACTCATGCACCTTTAACCTTAGATCTACACCAGACGGTTTTGAATTTGGAAAATCCGACACCGCTGTAGTGTTCACCTCGTCAAAATGAGTCCGGCTACATAAAATTTATTGGAATCCGACCACTATCCATACCAACGGTGGACCGACCGCCACTTTTAGCGGCAGCTCCGTCGGATTCCGGCAAATTTTATACAGATGAACTCTTTTCGACGAGGTGAACATCATGGTGTCGGATTTTCAAATTCAAAACCGTATGTTGTAGAGATAAGCTTAAAGTTTCGGCTCCCGCACCTTTAATCTTAGATCTATGCTAGACGGTTTTGAATTTGGAAAATCCGACACCACCATGATGTTCATCTCGTCGAAAGAAGCCCGTCTATTTAAAATTTGCCAAAATCCGACGATGCCAGACGGCGGCACCACCGAAAGTAGGGCCCGGACCCCATTGGTGGTGGCTGGAGTAAGGAATTTTTTTGAGGAAGGTTGAAGATGCTAACGTGACGAATTCGTTGACTCATCAGGTGACGTATAAATCTACATGGCCATAACAGATCAACTTAACAAATTTTTAATGTCACGTCAGCGATTTTGACGGTAATTATAATTTTGTTAAAAATTTAACAAAATTTAACAAATTCATAAAAAAAATTTGCAAAATAATGATTTGTTATTTAAATTAATTTTCGGGTACGAAAAAAGCAATTATCCCTACGAAAGACTCACATGCGATATTTAACTATTTAAGTACTTGTAAATTGTCACATATCACTTGGTCACCACTTGGCAGTTGGCAGTTGCCAGTCGTTTTAACGGTCACCGCTTTCTTCTTCGTTTGGATAATGAATTTACGTTTGGCTTTGATTCTCTCCAATCAGATTTAATTTCTTTCTTAATCTAATCATGGAAACCGATGAAGGATGGGTTCTGCTGCGGCCACTCACACCGAACGACTTGTGGACTCCTAGCTTAATGAAAAGTACTGAAACTACTACTGCTGAATGCTCAGAATCACAGCCGTTAAAAATCACGTTCGATGGTCCCGCCGAGCATTGGACAGATGCGATTCCTATCGGAAACGGACGGCTCGGAGCCATGATATGGGGTGGCGTCAATTGCGAGCTGATTCAGCTCAATGGTGATCCTGAAATCTTTTTCCAGTATTTCCAATTCAAACTATTTTATTTATCTAATTTTATTGTTTGAATCGGAATGCTGCATTTAGCAGACACTTCGATTTTACATTGGTTTTCTGTAATTTTGGATGATTGGTATAAAGACCTCTGTAATTCTTGGATGGTTTTTGTAGAGGACACGCTTTGGACCGGAATTCCTGATTGTTACACTGACCAAGATGCTCCAAAGGCTCTTTCAGAGGTCAGGCATCTCGTCGACGATGGAAAATACTCTGAAGCTACTGAGGCAGCAGCTTTGTTGTTTGACAAACCTGCACAAGTATGTCTTTAATTACTTCGTTTAAGCTATATGATTTTGTATATTATGGAGTAATTTAATATTATTTGGCCTTGAGTTGATCGAAAAGTAGCTAACTTTTTTTGTAGTATTAATACATTGACCTGATAGATTTTTATCTCAAGATTGTTTTTGCTGGTCTACAAGATGTATATCAGTTTAGATATATAAGTTTAGATTAATGGTTCGGAATGAGGAAAACAGAATAGAATTATGATTTCATACTTTTAGATACCATCAGATCATTCTCCCGTAAATGCCCCCATTAGGAAGTTATGAAGTTAAGTGACATAATGTTTTGTTTGTTTTGCCAATCACAAAACTCATTCCCATTTAATTATTGTGCATGAAATAAAATTGGATCAGCTTTCTTTTGATCTTTTATTATAGTTGTAGATCAGCTTTTTTATGAACAGTGAAAGTTCCAAATCTAGTCCTTAAGCTCTTTCATTAAGATAGAGGGCGGTCACATACTTGTGCATATTTGATAGTTCTTTGCCTTGGTTTACAGTCAATATTGCCGATTCTGTTTTTCCAGAGCAATGAAACTTCTCTAGGAATGACATCCTAAAGCTTGTTTATTTTTCTGAAGGTTTATCAACTTCTTGGAGATCTCAAAATAGAATTTGACCAATCTCATTTGGCATTTGCTAAAGAAACATATTACAGAGAGCTGGACTTGGATACTGCGACAGCTCTAGTGAAATATTCTTTGGGTGATGTTGAATTCACTAGAGAATATTTTTCCTCCAATCCTGATCAAGTAATTGTAACAAAGATATCTGGAAGCAAACCTGGGTCTCTATCCTTTGTAGTGTCTCTAGACAGTAAGCTAGAACATCATTCACATGTAAGTGGGACAAATCGGATTATAATGGAGGGAAGCTGTCCGGGAAGAAGAGTTCCTCCAAAAGTGAACAAAGATAACAATCCAAAAGGAATTGGGTTCTCTGCAGTTCTTGACTTACAAATCAGTGATGGCAGAGGTGTAATTCATGTTTTGGATGGTAACAGATTGAAGGTCCAAGGCACAGACTGGGCAATCTTATTCCTAGCTGCTTCCTCTTCATTTGATGGGCCATTTACTAACCCCTTGGATTCTAAAAAGGATCCTATTGCTGAGTCTCTTGGAACTATAAAGTCAATAAGAAGTTTGTCATATTCTGAAATTTGTGCACGTCATTTGGATGATTATCAGAATCTTTTTCATCGAGTCTACCTACAGCTTTCAAAAAGCTCGAAGAGCATTATACGAAAAGAGTCTTTTGAAGGAAGTGAAAAAAATAATGTTTCAACTGCACAGAGGGTGAAATCTTTTGAAGTTGATGAAGACCCGTCTCTGGTTGCTCTTCTCTTCCAGTTTGGTCGCTATTTGCTTATTTCTAGCTCACGGCCAGGAACTCAAGTGGCCAACTTGCAAGGAATATGGAACAAGGATCTTCAACCTAAGTGGGAGTATGTCTAATTGCTGTATCTGCATCCCTTAGGAGTAGCGGATTGATTTAACTTTGAAAACTAGAGTTGCAGCCAAATGGCTCTTCGAAAATATAATAATTCGGTTTAGAAAATCTCCACATCTTCTAATCACAGTCATGATAGAACTGATTTAAGTATCCCCTAACTTAATTATTGTATATATGAGTTTTATTGTATCCATTTCCTACATCAGTTAGAGATTCCAATCTGTGGGGATGTGAATTCTTGCTGTTTCCGCACCACTTTATCCATGACACTATGAATGTATCTATTTATAAGATATCATCGTGACTCTTACCACCATGCTTTATTTTTGTTTTCAGTAGTGCTCCTCACTTGAACATCAATCTTGAGATGAACTATTGGCCTTCCCTACCTTGCAATCTCAGTGAGTGCCAAGAGCCCTTGTTTGATTTCATCACGTCACTGTCAATCAATGGAAGTAAAACTGCAAAAGTAAGTACTGCTTTCCCATGTAGCTATTTCTGAAAGCTTCTCCGAGCGAGTTCTGCATATCTATGTTACTTTACCTTGAGGCTCAAAAGAAGAATCTCTTCTCAACTGACTCAATATCTGAAACCTAGAGGCTGTACCCTGTAGTTGGTGCTTTATCTTAAAATATGTTAGAAAGATCGACTTGATAAGATCAGGAGCTAGCATCAAGGTAAATAGTTCACCTCATAGATTTATTATCTAGCAAGCTTTACAGGAATTCAAACACCATCCCGCATATGTCCATACAAGTTGAGGATAATGAAGTTTACTTGTCACTATTTTGATCTTTTGTTAGCATATGTGCTTATTTGTTTGCAGAATGTTACAGGTGAACTATGAAGCAGGTGGTTGGGTTGTACATAACAAATCTGACATATGGGCAAAGCCATCAGCCGATCGAGGTGGGGTTGTGTGGGCTATATGGCAGATGGGTGGAGCATGGATTAGCACACATTTGTGGGAGCACTACCAATATACATTGGACATAGTAAGATGTGATATGAGTTATGCCTTAATTATTGTCTTGTATTTCTCAATTGAAGTCGGATTAGTGAGAATTGGATAAAATTTCAATCAGGTATGGATGCTTGCAATAGTGTTTCACATGGTTTGCGCTTAAACCAATTTCATTTGTTATAGATGAATTCAGTGGATAGCTTGATCCATGATAATTTGGATTAATACAAATTCGAACTTGTATATCATATTATATGAATGACTCCTTTATTTCTGTCAACTAGGATTTACTTAGAAATAGATACAGAGAGGTTACATTGGCTGGCGTAATTAGGAATGGGTTAGATTACTTGATGTCTCGGATAGCTTGATGAGTGAAATGTGGACACATTGTTGATTCTAATAGGGAGTTATGTAAGGTGAATAGAACTGTAGGAGAATTGTTTTTGGTGGTGTATATTGAGCATTGGGGAACATCCAATCACTTGACCCTCTCAGTATTACCATTAGCCAACGTCACTCGGTGAAATTGATTCAAGGCTTGTTGTTGTTGTAGGACTTCCTGAGAAATAAGGCGTATCCTTTGATGGAAGGATGTGCAAAATTTCTGTTGGATTGGTTGATTGAAGGATGTCACACATATCTTGAAACCAACCCATCAACTTCTCCAGAACATGAATTTACAGCTCCAGACGGTAAAACTGCTTCTATAAGTTACTCATCAACCATGGACATTGCAATCATACGAGAAGTATTTTCTGCACTTGTTTCTGCTGCCAAGGTGAGGGTCCCACCTCATTCAAACATGCTTATTTCCCAAAGTCCGTTTGTGAAATTTGCACTGCATATTTTTGAGACAGGTCCTGGACAAAACTAAGGATGCTCTCGTTCAGAAAGTGTATGAGGCTTACCCCAGACTTCCTCCAACAAAAATTTCCAGAGATGGTTCCATCATGGAATGGGTAACTAGCTTGATATCTTTGGATGAAAGTCTTTAGTCTCTTGGTAATTCCTCTAGTTTTAAGAGATTAAATTTCATATAGGCTGAAGATTTCAAGGATCCAGATGTTCATCATCGACATCTTTCCCACCTATTTGGTTTATTTCCAGGGCACTCAGTATCCCTGGAAGAAACTCCTGATCTTTGTAAAGCAGCAGAGTGTACCATACTGAAACGAGGTTTGCATTTTCCACTGTCATTTGATTTTACAAGATTCAAGTTGACTATTTTCAAGACCATGATTTTCAGCTATTACATTTACCACTATTATTTTAAATAGGAGAAGATGGTCCGGGATGGTCAACAACATGGAAAACTTGTCTGTGGGCACGTCTACAGAACTGTGAGAATGCATATCGAATGGTCAGACATTTAATAACTTTGGTGGATCCAGATCAAGAAGTGGCCTTTGAAGGTGGATTGTACGCTAACTTATTTGCTGCACATCCTCCATTTCAGATTGATGCTAACTTTGGGTAAGAAGTATTATTTTTGTGTTACAAAACAAGAGTTTCCTTTTTTATTTCTAGTTGAATTCAATGTTAGAGTTGTGTTACTAAGTGCTTAAGAGACAACTTATCATACAATTTAGAAATTTGGTCAGTATACGTCTTTCCCTTTCCCAATTAGTAGTAGCACAAGAGATAGAAAACTGCAAACAATATAGCAAGCCATTATAAATGAAGTTTCATTGACAAAGTCCTTCGAATTTCAATCTCTTAACCATTCAATTTAACAGCAATTCTTAGAATACCTACAACTCTACAAGATTGTACTTGTTTGTTGAATTAGACCCTTTTGGTTTCACTAAACATGCAATTTCTTTAGATGTTTCACAAATGCTCTGACAATTTTCAAACTTTGGGTGTTAGATTTACTGCTGCTATAGCAGAAATGCTTGTCCAGAGCACAATGAAGGACTTGTACTTATTGCCGGCACTTCCTCGGGATATATGGGGAAATGGTTGCGTGAAAGGGTTGAAGACACGTGGCAATATAACAGTCAACATATGTTGGGAAGAAGGGGAGCTTTTCGAAGTTGGTCTTTGGTCGGAGGATCAAAATTCTGTTAAAGACTTGCACTATAGAGGGACTACAATATCAGCCAACATATTGTCTGGAAGGATTTACACATATAATAGACAATTGGAATGTGTTGATGTAAAACACCTCGCATAAACAAGATTGAGAGAAAAAGAAATTGAAACGTCTTTTGAGAAGTGTGTTATTAGGACTCAACTTGTAAATGAAATTTGTTCTTGTATATACTATCATTAAAACAAAATTTGTTCTTGTATACTACTAGTACACCACAAAAAAGAATTAAGAAATTACAATCAAATGCATTTTCTAATTTTAATAGATTAAAATGATATAATTGTTGTATTAATTATATCATCATCAGATATTTGATTTTACCTTAGTAGGCGTATTAGAGGATTTCGTTATAAACCATTTATTCTATTGAAAGGTTCATCGATACGATTCGTGGCAGAGTTAGTTTGTAAAAAAGTATAAAAAAATAAAAAAATGGTAAAGCATTAGAGTCGACAGTACTTGAACCGAAAAGAATTTGATTCTAAATCGATCTAGAATTGTAATGGTTCAGAGATGATTCACTAAAATCTTTGATATTGAACCGAATTCGACCGAAATTGATATTGACCAGTACCAAAAGCACAGTATTGAGTATTGATCGACAGCAAAAACCCTTTGCTAGCTAAACCCTACTCAATCGAGAAGAAAGAAAGAAAGAAAGAAATGGCTTGGCGCAGTGCAGGATCGTCTTCGTCTCGTTCGCTAGCTTCGACCGCCAGGATCTCCACCCTCCGCTCGGCGCGACCCCAGGTTCTCCCGCGCCTCCGTCCGCCACCTTCTACCTCCAGCCCGCGCCGCCGTTTCTCCTTTGGCCCTTCAAGGTTCTTACATAAAACTCGTGCTTGGAGATGTATCTGGGATTAGAATTATTATTTTCTGTATCGATTTTTTATGTTGAATAAAACATTTTGGATTGAACACACTGAGGCTTAATGTGATTTGGCTATTCATTTGATATCACCATGGTCGCGACATAGGGATTTCAGATATTTGTATTTTGTACAAGGAACTGGCCAATTGGTTAAGATTTTATGTAGTCGATGTGGGGCTTGTTCAGCTAAAGTTATTTCAATTGATTGATGGATTATAATGTTAAAACTTTTTAAATTCCTTTCTCTTCATTTTTCCTCATTTTCTATGAATAGGAAAATAAATCTCAAACAATTTTATTTCTTTTGCGATGCTTTCACTACATGATTTATTGTTTGAGATTCTAATGATGCTCATTGAAGCAATAACATCTTTTTCTTCTTGATTATAAAACAGTAGACACCTGTTTTCAAAAAATTTAATCAGCTTACCATGGCATTGTGATGTTTGTCATCATCAGTCCCAAACATTAAAGCTTTCTTTTCGGTACTTAATTTTTCTTGTAGTTTGTAATTCTCCTTACCAACATTGTGTTCCTATGCAGGAATTTGGGGGAGTTGGGATGTGCACAATCATTATTGCCTCTAAGTGGCGCAGCCTGCCTTTCATCTTACCTGGCTGTCAATGCACGAGCTTGCCCTGAGCTGTCTCATGGTACCCTTCTGCCGAACTTGTCAGGATCGCTAGTAGTCTATCTGTGAGTCATTACTGTTTCTAGGACACATGAAATGATAAAATTAAATGATCTTGAATTGATGGTGTTCGCTCATTGTTGCTCTGGATTAACGTTAACTTTGCATTCAATTTAAGGTGTACAGTAGCGTAGGTAGGGTTTGATTCATTTTTTTTGTTAATTTGGCTGATGAGAAGGAAATGGGACTGGGTTTGGTAGGGAATGGAAAAGATGGGTGATGCACATGGACTTTCAATCAGCAAAAGGCAAGAGCATGATTCTGCATTGCCATAGAAGGTTTTTGTTTTCTTAGTTCCCTTGTCTAGATTATATTGTTTTCTCTATTTGGGCCTTGGGAAGATGTGCATTATGCTTTGTACATTTATTACTATTACCTGTTTTCGGACTTTCTGCTAGTCATATTTGCTTTAAATTCTACCTCTCCATGATCTGTCGGTGATCAACTGATCTTTCTGTATATGTGCCAGCTATACTTGTTTCATACGTACATGCTTTACAATGCCCTCCGTGAAAGTAGGGGAGAATGAAATTCTTGTGCTTCCAATTGTTATTCAATGTTGATTAGTTGTGGATTTTGGAACTTGCACATACCTTACTGAGTATATTTTTAAACCTCATGTCTGCAAGTGTGCAGCAGATGCATACATATGTTTGATGCATTCCTTGACACGTGGTAATCACATAGAATCTAGGAATGCGATACAATTCGTTTCTGAATGCGAGGTTTCATACTTAATTTCTGGGTTTGAGAGTTTTGTTAGGGTATTTCACATAGTGAAATGGAATTGCCCTTAGACATATCTAGAACTCTGATAAAATTGGTCCTTTCCGTTTGTCACTGCAGGTACTTGATAAGGTGTGGATCAGCGTAGCTAATTGCAAAAACATGTTGAAGCAGTCGGAAAGTAGGCAAATCTCAGTAGGATTTTTTTATCTTTTATGTGGGTGAAGTGAGAATAAATTGTCATTTTAAAAGCTTCACCCAAGAATCTTTTCTTGAAATGTTTCCTTCTGGTAATTATAGGCAGATTTTCTTCGTTCTTCTTATCAGTCTAATGCTATATTTTCTGAAGCTGACGTTGTTTCAGTTTGTGAGGTGAGTTTGTTTATGTTAATGATCATGACATTTAGCCAGTAATTAAAATCAATTATGGTTGTCAAACTCGCAAGTCAACTCAGTTAGTTATGTATGGGTTCGCTGAGTTTACCGAGTTGGCCAGTTCACAAATAGAGAAGAGGGAAAACCACGAGGAGATGTTGCTTTCAGGCTTTACACAGTATGTCCCACTCACTTTCACTTGACTTGACAATGGAAGTGAGTAGTTTGATGGTCTTCTCTAGTGGGAAAGGGAAATGACCCAATTAATAATAAGTGTGGCCAAAATTATGCTCAATTTCGAGCCTTGGAAGTGCCCTTTCGAAGCACTTACAACATTGCTTTTCAACGACTTGCTTTTACTCGAAATGCTTTTTACAAGTGTACGTGGGTTTTTGTTCTAAAGCTAATAATCTTAGCTTGTGCAGAGTTGTTTAACTTGTTGCTCTTTTTTGCTCTCTTTGTATTCTGTAGTTGCTCATAAAATAAATATGAGTTGTTTAATAAAGAGCATTCTCCAATAATCAGAATGAAACCATTCGAGAAGTTACATCACCGTACAATTAGTCATTGATAACAAATTATATCTTTTTTGTTTCGCCCAATAAAATGAGTAACGTGGAGATCATGTAACTAGATCGAAAGCTTAATTGGAATCGGAAATTAAGGGGGATCCGACAACAATTTAAAGCGTTTACGATTTGCAAGCTTGCCCTCGATGCTTGATCGGAATATGCCGCCAGAATAGTTATATGTACTATTACTTTTGCTTAGAGAGAATAGATTTTTGTTTTTTACGTGTAGATCAGAGATCAACGAGGGTTGTATGAAACCCTAATTTTTGTTTGTTAAGGATGTCCTTTGTAATCCACATTTATCTTTTGCTTAAATACATTCTCTATTCGCACAACTTTTATATTAAGTTTTTTGAATGAATGCTTTTAGTTTTTTGCACTTTTTGTGAATGCTTCGATCCATCATCAGTGCATTATTTTTTTTTTACTTTTCTGACGCTTTGAGGCTTCGACTATCAAGAAGGGATCGGTTGATTATCTCAATCTGGTCGTTCGCGGCTGGATGAGCAACATACATGAGTGAATGAAATCGAAGACTAGAGGTAGCTGAAATTAGCAGTTTGGCTCCACTAGTTGCCGCTGGCGGAGCTAGAAAGCAGTAGGATTAAGAGTTTGATATGTCAGCACAATGCCAGACTAATAATAAGTCGTCGGCCCGGCTAGTTGAGCAACAGTAACCTGTCTGGCTGGGAAAAGGATAGTCACCCAGATAACTAGTATGGGCTGGTAGGGGGCTATAATTAAATGGAGTGTGTGTTGGTGGAGGCATCCCCCATGCTCGAGCTTAGTCATCTTTTGACTTCAGCTACAATATCTTGCTCGATCTTATTGGTCAAGCAAGAGTGAAAGTTGACTAAGCGACCCATGTGCAATCGGTGTCGTCATGATTTCACCAATTGTGTTTTAAGATGGCCCTCAGGTTCGACTGGTGGGTTGATTGGCCGCATGCCAGAAAAATATGAGAGTCCCTATCAGAGAAACTATAGTTTTGAGGGTTTCAAAGAATGCTTGGGATACGTGCACAATCTGTTTGTGAAGCATATTTCGTAGATCTGCCTGGCGCGTGGGAGCCCGATCACGTTTGTGACAAAGTGAACCTCTGAGATCACCCTGTGGAATGGATTGTTCGCGTTTGTTGTTGAGATTGTGTAGGAGATCTATTGGATCATCCTTGACCAGGTGAGATGTGTCAGACCAACCACGTGGGATAAATTTGACTGGAGGATCAAAGTTCCATCCAGTATGAAAGGGGTTGCAGACATCCCTTTGAGGAGATGACTGTTCAGAATGATCTTGAGAGGTTAATCTGAGGTAACATGACTCAGCATGTGGACGAACAACTTGAGCCTTTCTTTTTCCCCTACGAGTAGCGCGAGGGGGGAGTTGGGGGCTAGGTGCAAGAGCACGAGGACCAGCCCTATTGGCCGGATGACCCCTAGAAGCTGGGATCTGGCGCGGTTCTAGTAGGTCGGGGACAGGTGGCTTGAATGATCAGATCTTATGGGGCGATATTGTCACGAGCCATAAAAACTTTGGATCTTGTGCGAACTATGATTTTATGCAAATAAAAAGATAGATTCCGATTTCACCAATCTAGAAGAGAGAGACTACAATTTTCTGTGGTGATCCCACGATTGGCACTAAATGTTTCGTCAAAAGAAATGAAGTAGTGAGGAGTAGAAGCAAGTGGATCAGAAACTTGATTGGAATCGAAGATTAATGGGGATTTAATGATGATTTAAGCGTCTATGATCTGCATGTGACCAACAAGGCTCGCTTCGATACGTGATATGAGCGTGTCTTCAAAATAGTTTTATGTATACCTATCGATCTTGCTTGGAGACATTAGATTTTTTATGTGTGTAGATCACAAATCAACTAGAGCTATATCAAACTCTAATATCTATTTATATAGCATGCAATTCATCCTTAATAGAAGGAACGTGCTATTAAATGTCCATATAGAATAAATTTCGTATATTTTAGCCATTAAAACCAACATGGCAGGTTTTATTTAGGCCTAGCCGATGCATTTTCCCATCAAATTTGGGGATTTTTTTCCATCATTTTTTATCCTTACATAAATGTTCCATGACAAAATTAATGAACATAAGAAGAGTTATAAAATAAACCATCTTAACATAACACCCGTAATTATATGGCAGAGGTCGGGGGTTCGATCCCCAGCCTCTGTTAATGGAAATAATTCTGTGGCTAGTTCCTAACGCTTCGTGTGTTGACAGTTGGAACAAGGAATTAGTCTCACTGTTGTCGGCGGTGAGATACCCGAAAAGACCTTATAAAGAAAATTGCTTAACTGAATTCATAGGACTATCATCACCTTTTGGTTTCTCTTTGGTTGCCCTATTTTTTGCATGCATCCATAAAAGACGCACAACTTCTCAACGTTTTTCAACTCGTCAACTCCAATGAAGATGCCCTAAGCTACGCGATATAATCATTTACTTCTTTCTTGGAAAATGTTCGGAATTTTTCCTTAATTTAACCCTTATAAGACAAGCTAAAACACAAAAGTCCATAATATTTGCACAAATTATAGAATGCATTTATATTACGTTTGAGACATTTAGTACATACATGACTTCACATTTAGCTAATAGTGATCAACTTCATATGATATAGCCTTTGTGTATACATCTGGAAGTTTTCAGCTTTATATTACAATATGTATTTATTCTCCCTGCAGATTTGTGGTGAAAATATCTGTACTACCCTTATGTTTAGCCTAATTTGGCTTGTGCATGGGGGACCAACATCGCCTATTCTTTTCTTGTTTTAGCATAATTTGAAAGTTTAGATCCAAACAAGTAGATCAACTTAGAAGTAGTCGAGTCATACTAACGTCCATTTTGGGGGCCACTTTGCAAGATTTTTTTTCACAAATATTGTTTGATTCACAAGGAATTAATTTTCATGATATTATGTTTGCTTCATTTACTTTGATTTCCGTCTAAAAATGATGTTTTAATTAATGTATCATGGTGTAATTAGTATAGTATAATGAGATATTTTTGTCAAAATAATATTGTTTAAGTTTTTCCAAATCGAACAAAACATCATGCATAAACCAATAAATATATTTTTTTGATAAAAATATTCTTATTTAATTACATAATGACACATTAATGAAAACATCATATATTTTGACGGATGGAATAATATACAACTCAAAGCTCAACCATGAGAGTGTTTAAAGGATGAAGTTTCTATCCATACCAACATCCCATTTCATGCATGTAGGAAGAATTATTTACTCAATTCGCATGGATCAAGTATGAGGAATACAATTCGAACTGATCTTTTTGATTGATTCGAATTCTGTGACTTTAATTATAATTAAATAGTGAGAATCCATAAATTCAATCCTAGTCGATGCCAGTTTTGGTTGGGGTCACTTTACAAGTTGCAACATGTTGATCAACATCCATTGATTAACTCATCCAAAGAAGATATCTTTTCTTTTTTTATTTATTATTTTTACTACAAGTCCATTACATTACTCAGAGGTCATTCAATGCAGACAACATTTTGTAGTTGAAAACTTTTTACAAGGAAATGGAATATCGAGTGTGTTGGTTTCATACATAATTATTATTGGCTCCAAAATACCTGAATGTGAAAGAAGATGGATAATTTCTTATACTCTCACTCCGAACTCACAAAGCGCCAAGCCTACCAGTGCTTCCACTTTGGAGATTATTAGGTCTATAAAGGTTTTGAACAGGAAACTAACTAGTCATCATGGTTCCCAGTTAAAATCACAATATATGATTCTCAATGCCACATAATAATATGTGGCTTTTATTAGTCATTAATTTAGGTCACTATGCCAAACATTAGTATTGAGCAACAATATAAATAAAAAGATATTCATTTTTTTAAAAATTCAGCTCTATATTTTACAGCGATGTCATGATTCTCCCACTAAATCAATAGTTTTGGTACTTTAAATTTATAAATTCGCAGAGAGAATACAATATGATATACGTGTCATGAAGATGTCCGTACTCACTTTTTTCAAAAAAAAAAATGCGAGGACTAATTAGTATATATTGCATAAAATATAGGAGAAAATTGATTTTAACTCCAAATCTACATTCATATATATATCTATTTTCATCCCTAATTAACTATGTTGTAAATTGTCCGCCTGTAATATTTATAATTACAGGATTTAAAGTTGAAAAATTATTTTTTAGGACAAATCTAAAAAGACTTTCATTCGATTATTCTTAAGGAATGAGATAATGACATGATATTTGTAACAAAGGTGTTTGGACGCACTTATTACAAAATAAAGTGAGAGGACTTTCGGCATTTTTGAAAAAAGTATTGGGAAAAATTGATTTTAGTTTAATATATATACAATATTAAATAAATAGGGGGAGGAATAGTGTTATGTGTGCGGTGTGATAAAGTTTTATGAATAGTGAAAATCAATTCAATTGTGAGGACTTTATTCCTTTCATATATATTATCTCCGTCCCTTTTTAAGTATCACTTTTACTCGTATCATCAAAATTAAAGAAAGATAAAAATATCTTACATTTGAAACAATAATATATTTGAATAGACAAAAAAGTCCAAATTAAAAGTCTTGACACATAGTAGAAGGAGAATGCTAAATAATAAACATTTTAAGTGACTCTGAGACCACTTGTTTAACAATCGAAAAATATACGGCATCACAATTAATTTTCACAATATTGTTCGGTGGAGGGCTCCAACCCAAGTGCCTTGGGGAAAAAGTGGTTGTTCTCGAGCCCTCATCGCGTTCCAATCCAACATCATGCAATTTACTATTTAGATCGCCGAAAAGGGCAGCGAGCATGAAGACTTATTCCAAGCCTTATTGCTATTTTTCCAAATCAACCAAAGCACAAGATTGAGCAAAATCCTCTTTAACGGGGTTAATCAAATCGTGCATTCAAATGTGTCATTCAAAGAAGGCCTCATTACACCATTCTTGGACATGAAATTTAGGAAATTAAAATGCATGCTTTCACAACCTAAGGACGTATGAGGAATAAGTGATAATGCTTTCATGAGCAAGAAGACATACATGACAATGCTTTTCAAAACAAATAGATCGGCCCATGTTGTCTCTTGTTGCAATTCTTTGGTGATCTAATCTCCATAGGAATGTGAAAACTTTTGGCATGAAGTTTAAATTCCAAATGAGCTTCCAGTAAGTGGGGTATTCCAATCTAGGAGGAGGAGTATTTTGCAAAGCAATATAATAAGCACAACAGACTTTGAAATCATTGTTCTTTGTTCCTTTCCAAGCCAGAGTGTCATGCTGGAATGTGTGGATAGGACCTCACATAATTTCTTTAAACCAGCGACGCTCGTAAAGTCAATCGGACCCGAGAGACATCCCATCAACCAGATTGCCAATATAGAAGTTGAAGATTTTCGAATATCGCGGGATTTAAGATCGGAAGTCTCTTCCTGCAAGAAAGAGTAAGATGGCAACCAAGGATCTTCGATTATGCGAATTAGTCGCACATTACCAATACTCCAAATAGCACCCTTACACAACGTATCTCTGCATGCGAGTATGTTTCTCCAAACAAAGGGCGGATGCCACATAACTTAGCTTTGAAGAAAGAACAAGAAGAACCTCCATCCTTATTTTGCTAACATGGCTAAAGTGAAATTTTTCATATCTCTCAAGCAGAGTCCACCGTTTCGTTTAGCCCACAAAATCATTTCCCAGTTTGCACATCTGGTCTTCTTTCGTTCTCCCCACTAGAAGTCACGAGTAGCCTTTTCTATCTCTTTCAGATTTTTCTTCAATAAAATCAAGCAACTCATGACATAACTTGGGATTGCCGAATCACTTAATTGATCAAGACTAATTTGTCGACTTTCGATAGAATTTTTAATGACCAGTCTGTCAGATTTCTCTGTAGGAACATAGGTATTAGGAACTACTGTCAAAACATAGTTTTAGATATAATTGTCACTTTTGAAAAAAAGAACATTAAAAAAAATTATTACTACAAGAACAGAAGCATATGTACAGCAATTATAAATCTAAGATGAACCATAATCATATCGTAATAGGCTCATAGGTAATTCAAAATTAATTGATAAATCATTGGCATTAAAACTTATCAAGTCGGTTCAATATAATTATATAAAATCCTTAAATAAAGTATTATTGACTCGGATGACTCTAAGATAAATCAATCAGTTCATGAGAAAATTAAGTCTATGATATACTTTCCATATACTAAAAGGAATATTCCATCAGGGCACTTGTTGTTCCTTATATAGAACAAAGCATTGTCTCAACAACAACTTTCCTTGGATATATTCATATATGTCTTGAACCAATACCTACAGATATTACATGAGACACTGATCAACTAGTAAATCAACAATGATAATTCTACTTAAAGCATTAAGTTTGAACCTGAACCGGTCCTAAACTGATACTGAGTCGAGTCTAAATCGGACACGAACCGTATGTGAATGGTTCATATACGGTTCAAATTTTTCACGAACCAGAATCGGTCCAAAACCGCCTAAGAATCGGTTCCTGGCTGGGTCATTGAAAATATGACCCTGAACCTCTGGTTCATTGAACCGGAACCGGCTCTTGAGCAGGCCTACATGGGTCTAATTCTCTTGATTTTTAAACTTGGTTGAATTATGTTTTTGAGCTACTTGCCGAAGAAGCTTTACTACATTTTTTCGTACCTGTCGGTGGATTTGGTGAAATTGTGAACATGCCATCCGTAGGTGGATGTTGGAACACAAATGCCTTGAGTAAGGAACTTTGGTCCAACGTCATGTTGTTGTCGAGGGATGCCAGATTATTGGAGAAAATCTAGCGTTGGAATTATCAAGTTGATTTTTGATGCATCATTTACCTATAGTTCTTTGAGAAATTGCTTTGGTTTTGTGGCTCGTGATAGTCAAGGATATGTTATTGCGTCTTGGAGGGCTATTTCGTGGGCGACAAGCATGTAGGTCCAATTACTTGTGCTTGAAAGTGATGACTATTCAACCACTCAGCCATCTCTCCTACATAATGATTATGTCCCCGAAACTGAGTGAATCGCGAGCCATTCATATTAGATATATAGGTGCATACAATCAATTTCTAACTATAAAAATAGAATACTTTTGACCTTTTTCAAGGCTGGACAATAAAGATCATTTTTTTGTTTTTTAAGACTTTTTTTAATTATTTTTTACTTTATTATTAAATAAATTTACTGAAAAATATACTTTGTTTAATGAAATATGTGTATTGTGCTTTGCATTTATTGTTTAAATAATAATATTAATTATGTTATATTTATATTTATATTAATAAAATAATATATCGGATCGGATCTCTCGGATAACAATTTTCTACATCCGTAACCAATCCGCTCCGTAAATTTTTCGATCCGAATCCGATCTGCAACGGATTAGAAATTTTATCCGATCTGTAGGATCGGATCTAAATTGCCCCCTTGGCCGTTTGTAAAAATATATCAACTCCACTATAGTTTCCATTATTTAAGGTTACCATAAACAGCCGAACATATAAGAATCATGCTTTATGTCAACTATAAAGAATGATGGCTATATTGGAATAAATCCACAAAATAGAGGTTCCATTCGTCACGTCACAAAAACCTCCCTCGAGTGTCCAACAGCCAACTGAGGATTTTCCAATCCTTAATGGCTTTCAAAGCTTTCTCATATAGACATGATTAAGATGGTTTCAGATTCAAACCATTGACACACAGACAGTTCATGAAAATGAAGGACATGTTTAGAAACAGTGTCACAAGCGTTTTCAGGCAGTAAAATAGAGACAAAGTTTTCCTGTTCTGGGATGAAAACGGTAGTTGGCGAGGTGAGAATATGAAGTGGAGACGAGGATGCATTATCAAGTTATACTCTCGAGTACAGAGAACGAGTTGTTAATGCATCTCGACCTCCACTTCGTCCACTACTTTGGCAACTGTAACAAAGGCAGAATAAGATAGATCATAAAAAGCATACTTTCTGATGAGACAGGGAGAAAATATTTTTCTTTATGGGAAGCTGATCACATGTCTTCTAGCAAGTTCTTTCAACAAAAAAAGGAAAGATAATGACAAAGCACAAGTGGCTCCAAAATGCATTTGTACTGCACATACACACTAAATGCACAAAAGGAAAGCCACAAAGCTCCAACATGAAGAAACCCACATAGATCCTCATGTTTCTAAAGCAAGAATATTGAAAAATTGGAAAGATACCACCATATCTTTCCTAGCATTATTAGCAATGCTTTGTGGGTCCCTACCAACAAATACATTGAAACAAAAGTCTAATAGAATACAAATGCACCAGATCATTCTTAGTTGAAAGCTTACCATTCACTCACTCCTTATAAACATATATAAACAGGAAATGCATCTATTTATACAAGTGCTACCTTTGTCACATTCCATACCTATCTCAATGAAAGAAACTCTCTCATTCAACATCTGTCGGTAACTTTATCCACCACCACGGAGCAGATGATATAAATTATTACCTCAAGACAAAAATATCTGTCAATCAATAATACTACTAACTCCGGACCAAATGAAAAGTTGTACTAGGATGGAAAACTATAAGATATATGGATCAAAAGAAATCTCAAGCAATATAGGCGCTGAAAGCAGAACACGTGTCGAAAACTTAAGACTAGGACACGTCTAACATGAAATTTGTGGAATATCAGCGTCTATCAACGAAGTTGAACCAAAGAAAAAAACTGTTAGGATAAATTGACTTCCATGTTGAAAGTGAAGATAAGTCCAATAAGTACATACAAGTCATAATACACTATCTTAGGTATGGCTGATTTAGATTATATTCCTACATCTTTAATGGCTAGTAAGAAGCAGATGCTGCCGACAGTTCAAATAGTTTGAGGTATTGACCTTGACCATTGATGGAATCGTTTGTGAGATGTCAAAACTCAAACTTGAGTTTCTTTGGTTACTCAAAAAAAGAGAACCATGAAAAGTAGATTTGATTCGAGGAGAGGAGAGGAGAAAGAAGGAGAAATTTAAGGTGGGGAATCCTGAGATTGACAAGTGAAACAGAGAAGATGACATCAGCATCCCCCCAGGAACACCAAGCAACACCAAGTAGGGCCACTGAATTGAAAATATATAAATAAAAAGAAAACATCCTATCTTACTTAGTTATCAAGTTCATACTTCTATCTTCATTTATTACCTGTCACTCTCTCAAAGTCCAACACTCCAAAGAGTTGGCCATAATCATCCCACACTTTCCATTCAACTTGCTTTAACAGCCCTTCTTAGTTTTAGTACACTCAAAAAATGAGCTTCCAGGGAGAAAGTGAAACTAAAATAACAAACAGCAAACAACACGAGGAAATAGGTATCAGAAATCATACCGATAAAGAAGCATCTGAGAAAGAGAATCCAGGAGAGTGGCTAAACCTCAGTCTAGGAGGCAATTCACTCTCCTCCACAGCAGCGGTTACTGATTTCGGAAGACCTAGTGGCGCAACCAAGGTCTTTTCGTGTAACTTCTGCATGAGGAAGTTTTACAGTTCACAAGCATTGGGAGGCCACCAGAATGCTCACAAGCGGGAGAGAGGTGCAGCCAGAAGATTCCAGTCACAGAAAATGATGTCCATGATGGGTTTCCCAATGAATGGTCATATGGCGAGATCATTAGGCGTTCAAGCCCATTCACTCCTTCATAAGCCAGCTGGCAGAGATGGAAGCGCAACAGTTGCAAAATTTAACAATGCTCATACAGGATACGGAATAGCATGGACACCCTTAATGCTAGAGGATGCAATGGATATGATGTGGCCAGGCAGCTTTCGATTTGATCCACAACTACCAGAGCCTCCGCCATCACAGTCGGAAAAGCTCTTGGACTTGAACCTTCGGTTGTGATCCGTCGATCGCCAGGGACAGCCACGGCCACAGTATTATTTTCTCGCCTTCTATTCTAATATGTTTCCATTCTATCAGCTCTTGAATTGTTCATTTCTATCAAGTAGAGTAACTAACTTAGGTAATAGGCCAGTGCCTTTGAAGATGAAACACTGGATGATGGCTACATAATAAAGCTAGAAGAAACACCAAGAATTTCGCATTACCATGCACCCTGTAATGTATGTAATGAATCCTAGTTTTCAGTTTTTCTTCCCCTAAATGCTTTAGTGCAAGCATACAAATGAACAATCATGTAAAGGTCTTATATTATCCTCAAGCAGCATATTTGTTCAATTTCAATCATGCACTTAAATCACTCCATTATTCACGCTACAACTGTGTGCAAGCATACAAACAGTAGAAGCCTCCAAATTTTGCCCAGAGAGAAAAGAATAAAAGAGATCTTTTCAATTGATTACATGGTAGCAGGTTATGGCCTGCACCTATATGAAAATTTCAACAGCATGCCACAAACAAAGTAAGTATCCACAAACCTGCATCATGATCTAAATGGAAATATTGCGAGCCACACCAGTACATCCATGAAACCTAATCTGTGCAAGGATCTGAGGAAGATGTCAATGATTAAAGGTGATGGAGAAAAAAAAAAGAGGTGCAAAACAGCTAGGTTTCTGATCTGGAACAGGAAAACTGTTTCATTTGTGTGAAGCTCTTTCATAAATGCAAACTAGTCAACTCAGCCACAATAAAGTAGGTGAAATGATAAAATCTTCGAATCACAACACATTTAATCTTTCAAAAAATCTAGAACCATAATCTGTTAAAATAAAAATAAAACAAAAGGGATTCTGATTCATACATCCAGCATAAGCATAACCCTTTTGATATGATAACTACATGATGCTTCCAAAAAATATGTTGTCATTTCCTTTTCACACCTAGTCTCTTTGCACTTAAAGGTTCTTATGGAAGATAAATAAGAGCATCTTACAAAATCACTGTATTAACAGAAACTTTGATATCATTCAACAAAATAGCTCACTAAGAATGAAGTAACTAGTGTGAAAGAAAATTTGTTTATCGAAACTAAATTCTTTATGATACAATAGAGGCATAATTATGAATCATTTAGCATGGAGATAATTTACGCCTTCATAGATGGACATGGGAGTTTAAGCTTTTGGCTCTTGTGCATGACAACAGGAAGCTTCTGGCTTATGATGCTTGGATCACTATATGCCGCAGAATCAGCCGGATACCCTTTCTGCATCATTTAATCAGAAACTCAATGGATTGATTGAGAAACAACCACCAGTCTAAGGAAAAATTAACAACGTGGAAACTATTTACTAAAAGATGTCTAACTTACAGCATTCAGAGCTTGGAATGAGGCTTCTCTCCAGCAACATTCTCGAAGAATTACGGGGTTTTCCTTACTTTTAAAAATACAGTGCATACGAGTGTCCCTTAACCTCATCAGCACGCCATCGACTCTAAGCTACAGATTCTAGACTTATTATAAGAACATGAAGTCTGGAAACATGCAGAATGGCAGATACATATGAACCAGAAACCATGACGAAAGAAAAATGGTTTTGAAAAGCATGAAGTTTTTAATGTTCAAATTATGTTTCTTCTACGGCCTGTATTTGAAAAGATGATGAAGAAGGTGGTAAAAGAACACAGGGACCAAAGTATAACTACATACCCATCACCCACTTCAATCTTTTGTCTCAATTGTGCCACAAGGCATTGTATGATTGGTCAATTAAGTATGACTGGCACCACAGCATCAATATTTAATGGCGTTAATCCTAAGGGTCCAAATAAACAGCACATATGTTACTAACCCTAGGGACAGACTAATGGTTTGTAATCCTTTAGGGTTTTTGGGTAAAAATGTGAAACAAGATGGACCAAATGTACAGTTCAGCCCATTGATATATATATATATATAATATATATTTATATCTGTTTGAGTTCGGTTACCCAAGTATCCTAAATAAAAGTTACATTTCTTAACCAAATGCAATCTCTTTTTGACAATCTTATAGATGAAAAATTCATTTAAGGAATCTAGAAATGAGTTCTTTACAAGTGACATATTCGATGTGTTTACAGAGCTGACCATCTAGGGGAAATCATAAAATGGATAGAAAGAATCATCTGCCAAAACAATTACTAGGAAAGTAGGGTTGTTGGAAAGATAGGCTGGAATGTTCAGCGATGTGGACCAACAATAAAGTAAATTAGAAAACAAACTCACCCAGAACCGCAACAGAAGAAACCAAGAACTTGGCATGACTCTCTACAAAAGTTAAAAAAAAGGAATCCAATCAGCATTCAGCCACTCCAGTATTTGCTTGTAAAGCACAAATGATTCAAATAAGGTTAAGAATTCAAGATTACCACTTTCACAGTCAAAAGTGATACTCCATTATCAGCCAACTCGTCTTCATATAGAACTACCTGTAAAATGAAAACGACAACTTTCATAGTATCATTACATGCAAATGCTGATTGGACATTGGAGAATTAAAAAACAGCAGAAACTAGTGGGAGTACAAAATCAAAGATACCTACCTCATCATAGTAGAGAATAGGCTCTTTGGATGCCAAAGAAACAACATCAATCTGCTCCTTACAATATTCCCAGATGAGGTTGCAAGAACCATCTGAGAGTTTACCGCTTGTACCCTGACAGAAGATCAGCACCGACAATAAATACAAGAAAGATCAATCTTGAGTAACATTCTATATGTTACACAACTTCACTGCAAGGAAATAAGATATAGAGGAAATGGGCTTTATAGAAGACAATCTAAAAGTTTTTGCCACCTAAAAGGAAACTGCATAGATACTCACTCTAATTGGTAGTGCTCTTACTCTAAAAACTAATCAGAGAGCCACACCCAAAGGAAAAAAGAATGAAGAGTTAAAGTCATTTATGCATTAAAAGGGAGTGCAAAGTGCAAACCTTCTCTGTGTCTATCTCAATTGTTTCACTGCCAGAATAAGGCGTTGTGAATGTGTAGTCGTAATCTAAGATCACCTGCTGGAAGGGTTTGCTGCAATTTCAAGAAACATTCAGAGACCAATACGCAATATATTTGAATTGTTAAGGACTTCTAAATCTAAGCAAACCAATTGATGAAGGCTTATGAGACTCTAAAAATGTGAATGCCATCGATGATGGCAATGCACGAATCAAGGTTAGTATAGAATTTGCTGATACAATAACAGCAAATAAAACCAATCAGAAGAAGATAAGAGAAAACACGTTGTCTTATGTTCTGGTCTAAATATCTCATTTAGGAAGCAAAATATAGAAATATTGAATGGACTGTGCATCAAGTAGATTGATGAATCAGGACAGGGGCTGAACTTTGATTCTTACAAAGGGATGATGAAATACTTGGCTTGATGCAGTATACTAATAGCCAACAGAAAAAACTGCATCTTCTACAGTCGTTTAAAAAAAAATAACAAGGAGGTGAGTGTGACTCGCAGAATACCTTCTGAATTTCCATTGTGCAGCTGCAGGAACCTCAACTGGTGGCAAGGATTTATGCTTCCAGCCAATTAGTGCATCTAATGCATTGAAATGGATTTTAGCGCCACTACTCACATGCTTTAGGATCAAGGAATTCTCTCCAAAAACCATCTCAGGTAAATGAGACGTTTTAAGCTTCTGCTCCCACCTGCAAGTACGCCAAACACGCATAACCATAAAATTTCCAAATCCATCCAATCCAGATTTAAATTATTCAAGAATAATAGCTCAACAGCAACAAAAACTAACATTAGCCAATTCAGTTAAGCTAGCATTAAGTTGCCTAATTCACTTTGCTTTGAACAAACCGAAAATGCTTGATGAACAATGTAATTAAAACAACAAAAAAATTGATTAAGAGGGATGAAGAGAGTACTGTAAGACAGATGAGGAGTTGAGAATGGATCCTCTACGGGACTCGATTTCCCAGCCATGAATAAACAATCCTCGCCGTCCGTCGGACAAAAGTTTTCCGCCGTATGAGTTCAACTCCTCCTCGTCCAACTCTATTACCTCCATGTTTTTTCCAGTCTCAATGGATTCGTTAACATATGATGACGACGGTGCAATTTTCAAACTACACTTTGATTTGATTGTTAGCTCATTGATAATATGGGCCTTTTGTTTTAAGCTAAAGCCCAAAGTTTTCTAATACTCCATCAATTAAAGCCTCTTTTGGAATAAACTTTTTCGGGTCATTTCAACGATAAATAAACAGCATGACGAATTTGATAGTTTAGATAACTGAAAAAGAGTGTCAAGATTAATGACAAGTTGGGGGAGCATGAAACATTTTTTGTGTTATATTCTTAATACAAATCTATCCACCCAAAATTCGCTTTCTCAAAAGTCGAACCCCGTGATTTTTTGATAAAGAAAATGTTTTAACTATTGAGTCATGCTCTGATTGGCTGGTGAGCATAAAACATTGAATATGAAATTAAAATTCAGTACATTATCTAGTTAATAATATTCATTAGATACATGTTCATATGAATGACTCCCTAATTATAGATTGCTCCGGAACGTAGACTGCTCCTGAACTAGCTCGAGACTCGTAGTCTACGCCAGGGAGGACATGCGTTTCATCTTGAGCAATTTGTTGGTATAAAGTAGCTAACTCTCGCTTTTTCTATACTGATACAAAATTACTTGTATCTCCTTCAGACTTTCAAATATGGTATAATAAATGGAGGTGTGGTGATCGTTAGCTAGGTGTCACGTTTGCTTTGACGTTAGTGCGTGCGTTAAAGAGAATTTTGGCTTGCTTTTAGCTCAGCCGTGTTTTGTGGTTGTTATATGCTCGTGTGGTGTGCTCCTTCACTTTTTAAGTGGTATTCTCAATCGTTTAGCTAGAGGTGATGATTAGGGTTGCATTTGAAGTGGGGAGATATCATGAAGTCTTCTACCTACTTGATGTATCTATCAGGCATTGTTTTGTCATTGTTAAATCTTCTGTGGTGTTTTATAATTTACCTTGATAACTAGCTTATTTATGATCATGTTTGATAATAGTTACGAATTTTACAAGATTTGAAAGGTCAAGAGATTATTACTCGAGGAAGTATTAATTAGGAAAATAAATTAGCTAAGCCATCTTTTAACATTCTTTCTACTTTCAATATAATAACTAGTTGTTGGTCCGTGTCCATTGGATGGATTTATTATCCATGATATACAAGAAAAATAATACTAATATATATAAAATTTTCCATACATAAAAATTAATACACATATACATATATATACATGTATATATATATAATATTTAGTTTGGATATACTTGGAGTTATAATCTTATAGACAATAGGAACAACAAAAAAAATTGCAATGAATCACCACACGAGCATATAAATAAACTAAATTCAACATTGTCAAAATCTTAAACTTATCGCCGGTAGAAAATAGGGCTACCGTCACGCCATTCATCTCCACGGCCTTAAAAACGTGGCGGAAGGTTATTTATGGCCATGGTTTTTCTAATCGTGGTATTTTGTTTCTCCACGAATAAAAAATCGTGTCGTTAGATACTTTACACCACAGTTTTGTGACAATGAATAAATATCGTTCCTGAAAGGATAATACACCATGCTTTAACAACCATGGAGAGCGTTATATGTCATTTGAAAACCAAAATGTTGCCTATCTAGGATGATGACTGTTAAATTAGCAATAAAAAACACAACCCTTCACATGCATTCATTCAAGGCACAATCTCCTGGACTTCCCTCCTTTATGTACTATATAACATTTGTATAAATACTCACTTTTTCCTACTTTGTATGTTACAAAAGCATATACATCTGAGATCATGAAATCTCCAACCGATAACAATAGTATTAATGACGGAAAGAAGGATGGAAACGTAAAGAGGAAGAGGGCCAATTGCGACGCATCAACGATTATAAATAAGAAAACCAAGAAAAACTGGGGTCCCAATAAGAAAAAAATTACCTGGCACCCTGATGAAGAACTATACGGTTCATACCATGCTTCAGAAGACTCAGAGAATTGGTATGATTCAAGAGAAGAAAAGTGGTTTAATGATCTCTATAGTTGGAAAGAAAACCGCATTGAGAAGGAACAAACGTCCGATGAGCTTAATGGTTATGATAGCAATGATGAAGCGGAATGCAATCATATTTATGACGAAGGAAACGATGACCCTTCATCGACCGATGACTATAAGTCTGCTGAGGAAGAGGATGATGATCATTCGGTCAGTGATGAAGATGAAGAGAATGAAGAAGATGACGACGTTGATGACTTAAATAATCGTAATATAAATTGTAATATAATTTAAGATTTAGTATATATAAGAAATAAAGTAATTAATCAAAATAGTTTGTTATCTACTCTTTTAAGTGATTGATTTGCAATGTTTGCGAAATACACCACGATTGTTCTAAAACGTGGAGTGTATTATATGTCCATGGCTTTATAACCATGGCTATAGGCTATAGATTTTAGGCACGCTTAGCAAACAGTGGCCATAATGAACAAGATTTATTAACTTTTCAGATTTGCCTTATCTTATTGATCGAAACACTCAAAAATGATAATGTATTGCACGTCTTCATTATCCATGTAACCCTAATTTCCCCTTTTACACACTCTCTCAAATACTCTCTAGGATTTCAGAGTCTCAATTTTCATTCCACATTTTTGTCGTTTTGTTTCTCACTAGTGCGCGCTAATTTCTTCATTTTAAAGTAAAATTTTCATTCTACTTTCTATTATTTTGAGTTTCTGGTTTGTTGTGGATGAATGCGCTCTGATCGACTTTGATAGTTGTAGTTGTAGATGTAGTTGGTATTTAAGTGATAATGTACATGAAATTGGTAGCTGAAGTTGCTATTTAAGGAATTGACAAATCTCTCTAATCGTTGGTTTAATTAACAGATTTTGAAGTTTTGTGATTTACTCTGTTTTGGAATTGGTAGTACATGCAATTGATAGTTTTAGTTGAATATGGAGCCCGTGGTGTTTGGATGGGGCGGAGCCAATGGTGTTTGGCTGGGGCCATATGGTCCCTCCAAGGTTTTTTTTTGTAATTTACTTTTAATGTATTCAATCATTTTACATATTTGTATATCATGTTATGTGAATCGATGAATCACACATTCCACATATTATTCTCTTTTCAGTCAAAAATGTCGGTGATTACAATTCTAGAGAAAAGTAGGGTGGTTTCGATGTTAATTTCAGAGTATGATATTAATGAGGTTGATGTAATAGTAAGTGTACATTATGTAATATGATGGTCATTTCAATTGTTACTTATATGAAGGATTGGATAGTTAATTTAAATTTTTTTTATTATCTCTTTGTAATTTCAAGCCTTGCCAAATGAATGGCTAGCTTTTATTCAAAGGAGGGAGGTCACCACTCTCATTGTTAAGAATTGGAAAGATCCCAATCCATGTAGGATGTTTAAGAAATACTTCCCTCAATCTTGTCGTTTATACCGTTTTCCAACCAACGGAGGGAGGAGTACCAAAATAGCCATATGGGGATTTAGTATTTTCTGGCAGCTCATTGTATTAAGGCAGGAACAATTCTTTACTTCCAAGTTGTAGAGGAGGTTGACGGTATCGACCTGAGAGTTTAAGTTTTTTCGTGTGTTGATCCTATTAACATTGATTATGGACTTGCTGGTGAGTGGATCATCAGATCTATTTTTTTATTGGCACTCTTACATTCGTCGAGAATCCTTTTGGTAATCCGTCGGATGTTAAAGTTGAGGTTCAGAGACAACTTTATACCCATATCAGAGTGGAAGAAGAGCGTCTACGGTTGATCCCACTGGTATGATATCATCTTTGCTATTAGGATTTTTTTGCTTGACATGCTACCTTCATATTTGGTTTGTTTTTTTTTCTTTTGTTATATGTGTAGTCTATAATGTTCATGTCAACGCGTTGGTGCTTGGCTATAATCATGTCAGGTTAGTTCACCTTGTTTTCCCTTATGCGGTTTACACTTGTATGCTGTCAGTCAACATTGAGGCAAACAATTGAAGAATTTCATGCTTCGAGTAGAACCTCTTCTATGCAAATAAGTAAATAGTCGTAGGAGATAGGATAAAACTACAATGGGCTAGACTGATAGATAATGGTGCAACTGTTCTATTGGCCGGAGTCTGGAAAATATCCTGTTAGGGTGATGAACATCATTAAACAAATGTGTCTTTTGAACAAATACACTGGAAGACTTTAATGTTGTGGATATTAATGTTGATGCAGTCAGATTATTAATTTTTTGTTTTGTTCTTATTATGTGTATAAAATTATGTTTTAGGATTAATATTTTGGATTTATTTTAACTAGAATGGATCTGTGGAAAGATTGTAATGCAAGTGGCTACCATATCAGGAAATCGATGTTGGGGATAGAGTATAGTAATTGGTCACGGTTTGTAAAATGTGGAGATTTTGAACACGAAAAACATGTGATATAAGTTTAGTAACCATGAAGTGTTCTTATCAATGGCCACGGTTTTTAAACCGTTGTCATATGGTTGGCGATTTTTTAAAATTTTTAACAAAGTCAAAATTAGATCGCGCGCTCCTTCTCATTTCACTTCATCTTACTTAGTCTATCTGAAATCATATTCATCTTCTCAAAGCTTAGACTTTCACTCTCACTCATCTCTCAAAGCTCAATTCTTCTCAATTTCATCATCTATTCTTCACCATTCCGTCGTATCTTCTTCTCACTTCCGTCATCTCTCTCACCCAACACGCTTGTGAACGCATTTCCATATCGTGTTGGAGTGAAGGTAAGAACTCGAAGAATATTATTTAAATTTATGGTTTGAAGCAAAACACAATGTGTTTCGAACTAATTTTGGGTTTTGCATATTTTTTGTTAATCTAGTGTATATCTTTGTAAGTTGATGGTAACTCGTCTTTTTAATCGCTCATAGCTCGCTGTTCAATAGTTCGACGCGCTGAGAATTGGCTTATTGGTTTATATTTAACAAGGTATACAATTTGATTGATTGGATAGTAATTGATGAATGGAAATATATGAACTGATTGAGTTGATGCCAAAACAACTTACAACTTTTTTTTGGATAAAAGCACTTTAATAATTATTTGTATCAAAGAGAGAAGTATTGAAGCCGAAATTTGTTCCTTCTCGCTTATTGCCAACGCGAGCTTAAAGCTTGACCAAAATTTTACCTCATATTTCTAATTTTACCCTCATCTATTAGTTAAAATACCATAAATATCCTTCCATCTTCCCATAAAGTTACAACGACCAACCCTAAATTTTCGGGCTCCCCTCATTGCAGCCGATGCTGGTGCATTTCTTCTACTTGATTCAGGGTAAGTTTCAATCTCTTTCATAACTTAGAGTTTACTTGATTACTGAACGATTAAGCTCAAGTTGAAGAGAAATTTCTCCCATTAGTGATTGCGAGGTTTTGATGTTGAGCAATTGTTTCAGTTTTTTCATGATTTCATAAGAAAATATTTAATTAAAGCTCTAATTTGATCATCTAGATCTTGTTGCATAAAGTTGTATCTGTTCTTTTAAATTAGTGAGTCTTTCAGTTCTCTATCTTATGTACTAGTATTTCTCATGCAGTTTGCAATTGCTCTCTTATTTAGAAAGGGAAAAAAATAAGTATTTTAATTTTGTGTCCTATGGATGCAAGGTTTAAGTCAATGTTTCATGTAGGTTGTGGTAACATAAATTTGAGACCCAGATCATGGTTTATTTGTTTTGAAAAGATGGACTAATAGAATAACCTAGCTTCAATTGTTTGAGAGGCAAAGCTTTTATTGTAATAAGTCTTCTTAATTTCATAACGAAACTTAAGATAGTGACACAACATGAAGTTGAATGCCTAATTTTTTTTATTGATATTAAATGTACAATGCTTCTCTCGCATTATATCTATAAGCACAATTGTATGTCATTGCTTTATTAGTTACTAGTGTCAGGTGCTCGCGCGTTTGTTGCCATCTTTTGGTCGACATATGTGTTAGTTTCTAGACAATGTTTCGGTTTCGTTGCAATTTTTATTTCATTTTATTGGAGCATGAGGTTGATTGTTTTATTTTAATGGATGAATTAACCCGAAATTAGGAATCAAGTTACCCAGCACAAGTATGAAATGAATAGATTTTTTTGATCTAAAACCCGAAATCAACTTTCCTGAAAAGGGAATATACATAAAAAATTGAAAATCAAATGACATTGATCTTAAATTATGGAAATGTGTTAAGCTACATATGTACCGGTAAGAATAATCATACTACAATAGTCAATAGAGGTATAAGGATGTTTTCAAGTCATTGTACTAATCTCAATTTTCAGTAGATAGCATAAGCTTATTTTTTCCAAATAAACAACATATGAAGTTACCCAACACAATAGACCATCTGCAGCCCCAAATATAGATTTACGAAATAATTGAGGGCAAATTCAATAAAAAATATGAATGATGGAAAGAATAAATTAAAAGAAAAATGTGGATTTTTTTTATTTTTATTTCTGATTAGAATTCCAAATTTCAGGCAAGCCATGACTAAAAATAAATTTCAGTGTCAAACTAATAGGCTAGCGACAAGTATACTCATTCCAATCTAGTTAGAATCAAAACTTGTCGAGTTATTATGAATTTACGACAAAGCAGTTCTAGTTCCACATTGACGTAAGCATTTCTAGGAACTTATTAATTTCATTAAAAAT